>NC_143387.1:62888756-63188756 GCF_980474605.1 Leiobunum rupestre
ACAGGCAAGGCGTGGTAGCACTGACATAAAGAGAGATTAAATTTCTAGTAATCTTTAAATTATCTATCAATTTTCTAAACTTTTTGATCGTTCAAGAGGAATTAACCTTTACCTTTAAAGATATCTTGCTTGGGGAAATGTGTCGAAAACGGTGAATACCAAACACGTCTTTGTGAAATTTAATAATTTTCCTTCTGTAAATTAAAATTGAAATCAATTCATTTGGCTTAATTATCACAGTACTTAATTCTACCACCAGCATATATTTACAATGAGGATGGTATTTAAGAGTCAAAATTCACTTGATTAATTTCTTGGATTTAGTTTATTTATTAATTGGATTTTCGTCCAATTATTATTAGAACTTCTCGCGTTGACCGCTATGTGTCCCTATGTAACTTGAAAGGGCTAATAGGAGACCTCAGCGTTACTTGAATCCTAGAAGCCGCTATGTAACTTGAAAGGGCTAATAGGAGACTTCAGCGTTACTTGAATCCTAGAAGCCGCTATGTAACTTGAAAGGGCTAATAGGAGACTTCAGCGTTACTTGAATCCTAGAAGCCGCTATGTAACTTGAAAGGGCTAATAGGAGACTTCAGCGTTACTTGAATCCTAGAAGCCGCTATGTAACTTGAAAGGGCTAATAGGAGACTTCAGCGTTACTTGAATCCTAGAAGCCGCTATGTAACTTGAAAGGGCTAATAGGAGACTTCAGCGTTACTTGAATCCTAGAAGCCGCTATGTAACTTGAAAGGGCTAATAGGAGACTTCAGCGTTACTTGAATCCTAGAAGCCGCTATGTAACTTGAAAGGGCTAATAGGAGACTTCAGCGTTACTTGAATCCTAGAAGCCGCTATGTAACTTGAAAGGGCTAATAGGAGACTTCAGCGTTACTTGAATCCTAGAAGCCGCTATGTAACTTGAAAGGGCTAATAGGAGACTTCAGCGTTACTTGAATCCTAGAAGCCGCTTTCGATGTTTCTGGTTGCACACTGCCGAAGGGAGCTGAAGTTCACAGTTTACCTAACGGTTTTAAGTTTAATTGTATGTTTTAAGTTCATATACCTTTGGTTAATTCAAATTACTTCACATTCATCTTTAGGAACAAATATTAGCTTTTCTTATTAGAAAGCATTTACATTCTTCTTAGAAAAGTTTGAATTTAGTTAAGTTATTTTGCGTGCTTTAACCGCTTAACCTTGACAACATCATCAAGGAGCATTAAATGTTATCCCTGTCACTTGCAATTTGTAAATAACAACTTTCGGACTAACCAGGTAATATATGATAAATTACTGACTAATATAGTTATGATATAGTGATAAGTATGGTATTATCAGTTTTAGAATTAAGATTAATTTGATAAAAACTGCAATCATAAAAAATTGTATGAGTACAAAAATTAAATTAACACGAAACTCAACAATTTCAAAAAAGGAGAACTTGACTATGATGTCAGATTCAGCCTTCCGACGGTGAAATCTGGTGCGGTTCACCTCGAAACGCTATTACAAACAATTGCGTGTTCCTACTGAGTATGAATACATATTGTAATTTTAGAGACTATTAAGGTGTTGTTTTCTTTCCAATTCAAGCCTGATCAATAAAATTCCCACGCGCTAAGTGGAGGTATGACTGGTCAGTGGTCAACGTCAAATTACATTGATTTCATCAGATTTATTGCGGTATTTATTGAAAGGAAGCGCACGAGGAGGTTTGGTTTAGTTAGTGGCGTGCCCTGCCTTATGCACAGTTCTGGGCCCTTAGGCATATGCCTACACAACCTGTTAGTTAATCGGCCATACAGGCTGCTTCCTTACAATCCTTATCATTAAAGGGCATATACAGGGAGTTAACTAAAAATTATACAGAGCTAACAACTCAAAACGTGTTTTAGGTACGAATTTGAAATTTTAAAAGTATATAAAGCGTAAAGGGGATTATTCGACAATGACCTTGAACCATGTCTTTAAGGTCATTAAAAATGTATCTCGAGAGCCATTAAAGGGAATATAACCTCAGGTATTTGGTGTGGAACACGAATGTTTGCAGCTCTGGCCACTATTCTCTTTGGCTTTAGAACAGTTTGGCGCCACTGTACAGGGTAATTTGAAAAATCGAAGGGATCTTCCGTAAAGTTTGCTTTACAGGTTATATTCCCTTTAAAGATAAAAAATTGTTTATAATTAGACAGTTGTTCACAATGTTGAAACGGCTTAAACACGAAGTACTGTGACCAATCGGAACCTGATAAATTTTATATCAAACACAAGAAGGTCGTAAAGGGAATAATGATCGAGACACGACACTTAAAGGGAATATAACCAGCAAAACAATCTTTATGGAAGACCCTGTACAGTGTCGCCAAACATTTTTAAAGTCAAAGGCAAGAGCGGCCAGAGCTGCAAACGTTGGTGTTCCACACCAAACACCTGAGGTTATATTCCCTTTAAGGACTAATAAATCAAAACCTACTAGTTCTATTCTAAGGCATCAAAATTTTAATGGCAAACTAGTTATTAGTTATGTATCGTTTTTTAGCTAACACCCTGCACACGTGTTTCGTATTTTGGGTATACTTATTCAAGTCACCATTTCACACTCATGCAAATCTTCACATCGGTGCACTACGAAATAATGTTTTCCATAAACTATATCGAAAAAGTGTCTGCTAACTAGCACCAATCACCCCTGACTTTGTTAAACCTTTTGGCAGAAATATTAAGAATATTGTAAAGAACATCGATAACGCACCTAGTGTTAAACACATTCAATTATTTGTTCTACCATCGAGCTGTATAACCCTTTAAACCAGGGAAAATATTTTAACAAAACTTGATCGTTAATACGTCAGATGGTGCTAATATACAAATTTATCTGAAAAAAGCGGAGATCAACAACCAATTTTTACGAACAAGTGCATTGAAACTATTGATCCATCACGTGTACCTTTCTTATTCCACAAAATTCGCCAGTAAAGTTGCGCGTATAATTATGTAGCTCTTCCGTACTAACTTCTACGTGGGAAAAGTAAACCATCGCGTGTAGAAAGTTTTGTTTCTTTGTATAGGCAAGAATGGATTTATTTATAGTTAGGAAGAATGATAATGTTGAGACAATTTTTAGAGTCGCTACCAATCCCCCTCACGCTCTAACAGTAAGTTCCTTCCCCCTCAAAATATTAAATCAGCCCGCTATTTCATTGGTTCCCTAAAACTGACGTCTTCCAACGCGATTGAAATGTACGCCGGTGACGTTTTTGCTTACCCTCGTCTCATTCTCCCCAAGTTGAAATAAATAAATTCTTTGCATAGGAACAAACCCGAAATACAATGGCACGAAATTCGTGTTCGCGCATAGAACTGCCAACAACAGTTAGCTAGCTATGAAGCAATTTAAATAGAAATGTACTTTAAGATTATAATATAAAATGAAAGTTCGCGATAGGTATGGAAATGAAATGCGAAAATTTGCATACAGAAACGCGTAGGCTTTTGAAGTTTTGATGAAACGTTTGCGTTATTTAGAAATAGCCTTATTTATACCAGATGTTCATTATTATTGGGGTATTCTCGGATAGAACAATTCTTTTTTTGGAGTTAAACTATGATATGTATGAGCAATTTTTAATTAAACCTTTATTAACATTAAACATGTAAAAATTTAACTGTTTTAAATAAAAATAAAAATACCATTAAGTATCAGTCATGCTTTAACCAATTATTAAACTAATATTTTAAACCATGGTAATAAAACGTTTTAACTTATACGATTAAACCTTTATAGTTTAAGAAAAATAAACTTGACGAACCAACTCAAAACCGTACTTTTTGACAATTTTTAAATCCGTTTATTATAAGAAAGGTGTAAGATGGGGTTTGTTTTTTTTGTTAATTAGCTAATAATTTATAATCTGTTCAGAGCGCGTTTCTAAATTAGCCCCTTAATTATTTTATAAAAATTATATAAATTTGGTCTTCTAAGTAATAGGTTAGCCTTCGTTCTCGATATTTATAGCGTCTTATAGATTATTAAATGATTATTCTTACAGTTTCAACACTTCCAAACAAAAGCTATTTTTCAATTTGTTTCTTTTGCTTATGCTGACAGACCGGGCAGTACCTCGTACTACTTTCTTTTTTTGGTTTTTGGTTGTTATGTTTTGTTTTGCTCTACAGTTTTTGGTTTTTGGTTTTTTATTTCTTGTTTGTAACAAAGGCGCGTATGGTTGTGAAGGCATTCAGCCATGCACACCAACTTAATTTCCCCGTTATTCTGACGATTTGTAGGGACTACAGCGCTTTCCTAAACAGCATTTGTTTAATCAGCATTTTCCAAATCAGCGTTTTGTCAAAATAGCACTGTGTCATAACAGCGTTTCTATATACAGCGATTCCCAAAACAACAAATTGTTCAATTTGCCCCAAAATGGTCGTGCTACGGAGTAAGACTTGGAAATAGTGATATTTTTTAAGGGGGCCCAGACCCCCCTTAAGTTTATTTTTATTGAGAGCCACTGGCCCAAGCGGGGGGGGGGGAATTGGGGGAAAAATTTCAAATTAGGTAGGGAAAATAGGAAAATAAAAATTGGTTACGTTACTTACATAACATTTATTAACTTTAAAACAAGCAAGTATATTATAATATCACACATAAACATTTGTAACTTTAGATCCCGCTCTCGTATAGGGTAGGAAAACAGAGTTTCAAAAACGGCGTACAAATCATGTTCCAGAAATTTCCGTAAAATGTTTAATACATATTTTTTAATTAAATTGAGAGCCCCGGTGGCCCGCAACCCCCGTTCGAATGATTTATTTTAAGAGCCCACTGATTTTTATTAAGGGCCGTTGGCCCCAAGACTCCCGTTAATTCCAAGTCTGTACGGAGGAGAGAAATTCGCCGAAAATTTCAGGATTTTGAGGAGCGAAAAAGGTCAGTTTCGGACTCAAAGTTAATACACTTAGGCTTGGAAATTTGTTTCGACAATGACATTTTTGGAAAGATAACGTCCTGGGCTTCAAAACAAGTCCGCATTCATTCGTTTTTATTACTATCGATTTTTCGTGCAACCAACACTTTAATGAATTCTCGACTCGAGATCGACCACATAAAAGACTATTTATTGTCGCATTTCTGGATCTTTTTTAGTCATTGGTATTATATCATCGGTAGATGGCGATAGCGTCTCCACAGAACGACGAAAAATCAAAAAATACACTAACTTTGACCAGTGGTACTTAGTTCCTCCGTTCTTCACTACGAGGCGTTATTTATTGGTTTTAACTTCCTTCCCTCCCCAAGGCATACTTTCCCTTCTCCCCTCCCAACTTGTATTTCGCTTGTAAAATTCATTAAGAAATAGGTCCAATTGACACACTTTTGGTAGTTATGTCACTTTTGATAAAGAGTATATGAAAGATGTTGATTTTCCAAAACCCAAGCGTAATTACACTAGATGCAAATTACTTCTTCTTGACAAGGTGGTGGCCTTTTCTTGTATTTTAGTATCACAGCCATATCACAAGTCGAACGCTAGTTAGCGTTAACTACTTAGTTAATTCCACGCTTTATTTATTATTTGACTAAAATAGTTAAATTTGTCATTTTTAACTGACCAGGTTAAGCCTTACAAACAAGCCGCGTGCTTTCCTTTCGCAGCTGAGATTGTAGACCACTTCATCTTCTTTTCCCTCCGACTACCGACCCTCCCTTCAAAACAGCGAATCACCTTTCCGGGACTGCATAGAATTCCCGCTAGAGCGAGTTGTTGTCGAACGTTTTTCACACTTCCTCGTCTGCGACCCCTAGCGTTAGTTAGTTCCATGTAGAAACTCGACTTAAAAAATCTATCCTAATTCCTACGAGTTCATTTTCTCTATGGCAACATATAATAACATTACGAGTCCCATTAGGGATGTAGGTAGTCTGCAGCCAAATGATTACCAGATTGGTAATGTTATGCTGCCATAGAAAAATTGTCCTCGTCTATATTTGGTCTGAGTTTCACGTCTTATAGTAATATATCGAAGGCCTTTGGTCCGAGTAGCTCGTAAATTATGTAATTTCTTTAAATTCTTTTAGGGTTTAGTTTTTCCTTCCTTTTTATTATGGACATTTTTACCTTTTCCCATATTCCATCATTCTATGTTTTTAAATGTCGAGTGATGCGACATCTGTTGTCACTTTCATAAAGCTTCGGCCTTCGGAAGTGCTCGCAGATTAATATTCAGTTTAGCTAATAAATATTTCTCAAATTATTGATAATAATCATATTTAACAGCAGTACCTTAATAGTTTACATTAAGTCATTAACGGACGAATGGTGGCGCCACCAAAATGTAGCCCGTATCATGAGATGAGAAATATTTTTAGTACGAGTCCTGTTGAATGTACATGTAAGCGGTTTAAGTATAATCTAAATTGATAAATTGTCTGATCAGGCCCGACCAGAGAGGGGGAAGCCGGTACAAATTACCGGGCCCATGCAGCTTCGGGGCCCGTTTTCGAACAAACGAGCTATACTTCTCCCGGGTTTGTCTAAGAAGAAGTATAGCTATCTATAGTAGTAAACTAATAACGGCTCTCTTGGGGCCCGGAATTTACGTTTTCCTGGGGCCCTGTGTCTGATAACACGTGCTAAAACGTGCTTCAACGTAACTAGTGCCCATTACCCAATCTGGTGTAAAACCCAGTGTCCGAAATGATGATTAGAATATTGAATTTTGTTTATTATAGAGTTGATAATTCAAAATGTTTAAAGCCTAGTCTTTAACTAAATCACCCATTTCACTAAATAAAACAAATTCAAATAATTAACGAATAAAACAGTGTTCTTTACCGAAATAACAAGCGCAATTTCATTTTGGAAGCAACTGGGATAATAAAATGGACATTGACCAGTCGAGTTGACCATTCGAACGATTTGTGAACAAAGATGGCGAGATTCCGTCGTGCAGACCAGGACACTCGGTGAAATGCCGTGGACTCGCTCCATTCCGATTTGGTCGACGCTCTATCGGACAACACTAATTACGAGATGAACACCCAACACCAAACATTATTGATATATTTCAATATTTTTCAAATTCGACTCGCACTCAAACTCACCGAGTAAACTGAATAAGAAAGCTAGTTTGAACACTCGCCAAGACCACGTTAGAAGACCCATGCTAATTGCACATTTTTACACAGTGAAAACCTTAATTCAAATTTATTTATATAGTATAGTATATTACGATAGTATTAGTATATAGTACTATAATATAGCTGTAGAAGAGTAATAGCAGTACTGTAGTATAACTTAAGCCGCTCCTTCGCAACTTTATGATTTGTTTCGTGAATCCAGTTTCAGAGTCGTAGGACACTGTTGGTTTGTCCACTACATCGGCTTTAATCTCGCGAATAGGAACAATCGGGCTAAGTGCTTGGGAAATTTAGCAGCATCGAACCCCGGAACCCTCCCCCGACTTGAGGGATCCACCCCTCGAGAGAAATGTCTTATGTACAGTGGCTTAAGAAGATCAGGGAAAATGATTTCGGTCCTCCTCCGCGTATTTCATTCGGATTTCCCCAACCGTATTTTTCCATGGCGCGCATTTTCGAGTCATCAATCAATTGGAACCTTCCGACGGTTCCACTTTTCAGAGGACTGCAGTTTAATTTTATCTTTCTCGACCACAAATCCCTCCACCTACTCGCTACAGGACTCCCACCAACACGCGAACCTGCAGTTCCCATGAGTTTTCAAATACTGTCCATCGATTGCTAGGACATTTTAGAGCTCGTAAATCAAATGGACTACATTAAACTTTGGATCTTTAAGTTGTACGTTCGCCTGGAAGGCTTATCGGCGGAAGCAACGCTATACCGCTACAGGTGTTTTTTAAATACACGTAGTTTTACTAGATGGCGCCAACAGTCTGAAACCTTTTTTTAAAAAAGAGAGTATGAAATTCCGGGACTATATTAAATAATCGAAATTTCAAATTTCCGCGTCACCCGCTTTAACAGAATCTAGGAATGATTGGCGCTAGTTACCCTCAAAACCAGTTGTGGCGAGTGTTAGGAGACGATTTTGCGATTTAGTTCTTTTAACCCAAGGTTGGTAAAATACTGCGTATAATAAGGTTAGCTCTTTCGACGGGGTCTGTAGAGAAGCGCTTCAGCGGGTACGTTGGGGGGCTTGGCAACTACCGGCCCACTTTCAGTGACGTCGCTGGTTGACAGGAAACCAGAAACAAGCCGCGGGGAGGGTAGTAGAGCGCGAAGAGAGGAGAGACTAAAGAAATCAGTCGAATTCCTAATAAAAGAAATCAGAAAAAATGCGGTATAGAAAATAAATACGTGCGGTCGTTTTCCCTTCAATTTTACACTTGTTTTTGGCACTTTATATAAATTTCTGTAAGTATTATATTCTCTAAATCAGCGATTCCTAATTTGTTTCGGCTATGGAACCCTAAATTATCCACCTAATTCTGGCGGAACCTAACTCATTTTTGTTTATCTTAAAAGAGTCTTGACACAAATGAAGATGGCCGCGTTGCAAATTCTCGGAACCCCTGTGACCCTTCTATGGAACCTTAGGGTTCCGCGGAACACCTTTTGGGAACAGCTGCTCTAAATTATTAAAACTTCCAGTATTAGCTGACATTAAACCCAGAACTTTATAAGCTTATAGCATAGGGCCTAGGCCTAATATTATTATAACTTAATAGTGAAATTGTAAACGTTATAGTTTTAAGGTAAAGTTGGAAAGGAAATTAAGATTTAAATTTTTATCAATAACCTAACTAATGAACGTATGCCATTATTTTCAAAATATCCAAGAGAGATTGTTTTTGTTATTTAAAAATGAGAACTAGAATTAAATATTTAAATTCAAAAAGTATTACTGACGCCCAAAACAGGAAAAAAGATAATAAAACTAAAAAAATAAGTAGTTAAGTTTAAAAAATAAGCTGCCTTTTTGTTCAGTTGACAGATTTAAACAATATAATAATTTTTCAATGAATTTCAAAATGTGCCTTTTCAATATTAAAATGTTCCTATTTTTTATTTTAATAAAAGTTTCATTAAAAAATATAGTTATTTCTTCTGACCACGTCCGACCACAATAATTGAAAAACCCAAAAATAATTCCAACGTATTTATATTCTTTCACAGTCTCCCAAGATTATGCGATTTCACCACATTTTTGCACAGATTTTTTTACCCATGACAGACAAACTACACGGTACTTATAAGACACCCTACTCTTCGTGTCTACGGGAAAACCGTCAACCAGCTACGTCACTCGCGCGGTAGAAAGATAGCTAGCGAGTTTTCTCAAAAGGAGCGCCGGGCAAAAACGCGAATGCGCTCCCCTTGCTTTTAACCTATCTAAAAACCGCGAAATAGAGGATATTAAATTAATATTAAACTAATATTTAATTAATATTAATTTAATATTAAATATTAAACTAATATTAATTTAATATTAAATATTAAACTAATATTAATTAAATATTAAATATTACACTAATATTAATTTAATAATAAATATTACACTAATATTAATTTAATATTAAATATTACACTAATATTAATTTAATAATAAATATTACACTAATATTAATTAAATATTAAATATTACACTAATATTAATTTAATATAATATTAAATTAATATTAAGTATTAATTTAATATAATATGAATTTAATTCAATATTAAATTAATTCAATATTAATTTTAATTTAATTATTAATTTAATAAGTAATATTATTTATTAAATAAAAATTAATATTGCATTAAAATTGATATTGAATGAAATTAATATTGAATGAAATTAATATTGAATGAAATTAATATTGAATGAAATTAATATTGAATTAAATTAATATTGAATTAAATTAATATTGAATTAAATTAATATTGAATGAAATTAATATTGAATGAAATTAATATTGAATTAAATTAATATTGAATTAAATTAATATTGAATTAAATTAATATTGAATTAAATTAATATTGAATTAAACTAATATTGAATTAAATTAATATTGAATTAAAATTAATATTGAATTAAAATTAATAATTATGTGAAAATATTATTATTGTGTTTCATCATGTTGATTAATATTAAATTAGAATTAAGAATTATAGCACATAGATGGTGACTAAAGTGTCGGACTATATTTGACCTTTTGATAACTTAATTGTTTACTTCTTCGTGTTTCTTAAAGGGATCCCTCACTCTCAACAGGGGAAGGCATAGGGGTCACAAAAAACTGGTTTTGAAGCACACTGCAAGTCTGGATTTTATGTTACTCCTATGCCTCCCCCTGTTGTGAGTGATGGATCCCTTTAATATAGTTGTGATAGTTCTCAGGTTTTACTAGCTCCATTATATGACATAAAGAAAAGAAATGGTATATAGTTTCCAAGAAAGAATATTTCTGATTTAATTTCGGCTTTGGTAGCGGCTTAGATACTGTTATATTTATTAAGAACAATAGTACAAAATAAAATAAAAACACCCACACGAACTTAAGGCGCCCGGAGGGAGCGTGTTTAATACTGAGGCCACATTGCCTCTCTGCACCGCGATGGCGATCCGTTGCAAAAGGGCTTGTCAAGTATCGTAGTGTGTAGAGCTGGTGTAACCCGAGCCATGACACGCCAGCCCACAAAAACGCCCCTTCCAACGACCACTGTCTTCCACTTATTCTCGCAGTGGCATCCGCGATCGTCAATATGTTTGTTCGAAATCGCTTCAAATTATTCGCAGTATCTCTATTTTACCGTAAGTTTTCCGTCGTAAGTAAGGTGCTGTTATCATAGATTGATCGTTATATTTATTCGCGACAGTCGTCAGGGCCATTCAGGCGGACGCAATCACAACGGAGGGTATCTTGCAAAATGAGCTGCTACGAAATCCGGACCGCTTGGAGTCTCCTTATCGATCCAGCTCGGAAGGACTGGTTGCCTTGTATTTCTACCTCTCTTTCATCGACAGCTACGTAAGTTGAATAGCGGAAGATTATTACTGATAACTATTGGCTCCACTAGTGCTACACTTTAAGCTAGTGCCCCTTTCGAAAATGGTTGATCAAATTTTGATCACATTTTGGATCGATCAAACCATGGTCAAAATATGATCCCATATTAATTAATCAAATAATATCTCAACAAGATATGATCCCATAATAATTAATCAAATAATATTTCAACGAAATATGATCCCATATTAATAAATCAAATAAAATTTCAACGAAATATGATAAAATAAAACTTGATCAAATAATATTTAATCTAAATATGAACCAATATTACTTGATGAAATAGTATTTTATCATAGTATTATAAAAAAATTATCATGGGTTTCATCGGTTCCATTTTTGAATAAACCTTGATCAACCATTTTCAAAGCGGTGTTACGACATCAACCTATTGGTGTACCACAAAAATATTGGGCAGTGGAAAATATTGGTCAGTGTTTTTGTGAAGTGTAAAATTGGTGCTATACAACTTTTGGGTCACGACTCCCCCAACATGAAAAAAGTGAGAAAATCTACACAAGTGCGTTTCTGCGCTGCATCAAGAAATCTTTCAAAAAGTTGATTATACTTTCCGCTACACTATGGTTCGACTGTAGCCAAAAGTTCCCACTATATATTTATTTGCATTGTAAAATTTTCAGCTTGTAAAGTAACCAAACACGGTTTATTTAAAGGAATATGAATGGAACACTTTACGTACAGCTTCTTTCATTACGCTAGTTAGTAAATTTTGGTTTCTTTTAACTATTTCGTTCTACCAGAAGAATATAATATATCCCTTACGAGAGAAGTATCCATCTAAGCTTCAGGAAAATTGGTTCTGTTACCCGATGTATATGATAAATCCTTTACGAGAAAGACTTCAAACTAAGCTCTAGTAAATAAATAATAAAAACCACCTATAGACTATAATGCAGTTAAATTACGCGAGGCAGTAGAAAAGTCCGTAACAAAAAGGGGGCAAAAAAGCTAAACCCTCAAAAAATTTAAAGTCATGATAATGAATTAATTCATTTTTTTAAGATCCATTTGCTTCTAGTTTCGCGTTTTAATTTTATCCTCGAAGACCTATTGGTCAAGTTTTATCATTACTTGAAATTTGTGAGGGTTTAGCTTTTTTGCCCCGTTCTTTTTACTAGAGGCTCTAGTAAAATTGGTTCTAAATGATTGTTGCAGGAAGTATATTCCTGAAGAAAAAATTATCCTCATATGCTATAGTATAGGCTTTTCATAATGATTGTTACCATGAAAACCGAAAATGTTTTTGACCTCTTAAAACAAAAATTAGATTTTTTGCTTATTTTATCCAAAACGTTTTACAATTTTGCCCCAAAAATGTTCAAATTTACCCAAACTGGATGAAATTTACCTAAATGTGGTCCAAATTACCCATTTCGTGACTTTCATTTTTTTTTAAATTTGTAGAAAATCCAATACTTTTTTAAATGGCGATTTTTTTCGTTTTCAATGGTCAAAAACATTTTCGGTTTTCATGGCAAATGGAATGGGTAGTGCAAACTCTCCTTTTGGGAAATTTCATACCTCATAGAGGACCACATTACGTCCGTGCATTTTCTTGCGTACATTTTTCATGGGTTAGACTCTTTAGCGCTTGCTGCTGTCGGAAGGGGAAAATTCGGAAATTGTCTTCCCCTTTCCGTAAAACGTTCAGCGTAAAGGCTCGTCCATTGAAATTTGTACACAACACTGCTTTAGCGTGTTTAAAGGCTAGATGCGTTCTCTTTGTGTTTGTTGCTCCTAGCTATAATGACGTATTTTGTCTTCGAATAAAATTTTTTAAAGGAATGAAAAATTTCTTCAAGAGAATAACATGGATATTTATTCCCAAGAGATATATTATATTACACCCTTGTTACTGAGCTTTTACGCGCTAATTTGTAAGCCGTATGTGTACGATATTAGTCGTGGACCGACGTTAGATTCAACTGGCAGACGAATTCGACCTTCAACGCGGTCCAGGTATTGACTTTACCTCCGGAATCGATCTGGCACCCTCGAATCAAGTACCACGGCTTCAACTACCAGGAATATTCGACCTTCGAGCCCAACATGATAGTGGACAGCCTGGGAATAGTCAGCTACGATTACCCAATCATCGGACATTCGCCCTGCAAACGCTGGATGGACAGTCCCGCTTCCCTCAACACCGACGAGTACGACTGCAAACTCTACTTCTCGGTCGAGGATCCCACTCATGTCAGTAATTAAGTTTAATTTTGAATATTTTAGGAGATTTGCCCGTTTTTTTGCAATTTTTGGCGATTTTTTCATAGTGTTTTTAACTTTGGGCGTGTTGTTTTGGCGGGTTTTTTTTTGGAATTTTGGTCTGTTCGTTTTATTTTTAAATTTTGGGCAGTTTTTGCGTTTTTTTTTAACTACTGGATGACGCCATGGACACTGTATCTCTAACCGGACGGGAAAAGCAGCCTAAAAGAGGTACCCCCTCACTGTCCGTTTGCGTCCTACTTCGTCGGCCGTGCTCGATTCGCAGGGCCGTCAAGGTCATCCGAAAGAATGTAAACCCCCATTTCAAACGGAACGTTTTGTCGACCACGTGACGAATTATATGGCCTTGACAGCCCGAAACTTTCAAAATTCTTGAACCTCCCTCCCCTTTACAGAGAGACGGTGGCGGCGGCAGGTGATTTTGTATGGTGGAAGCTACAGCTTTTCCCGTCCGGTTAGAGATACAGTGTCCATGATGACGCAGAATAAAAACATTTTAAAACAAAACTTATTTGATTTTGTCCTGCGCTTTGCTTATGAGGGTTTTAATTAAAAATTTCACCAAAAATTATACCGATTTTAAAACATTCAGACCAAAACGCGCACTATTTATATACAACTTAAGTAATTCAACTTTGACTTTTTCCACCAGAAAGTAACTCTGAACGTGGGATTCGAAAATCAGGGAAATCCCGAAGAAAATAATAAAGATGACGAAGTTCACCTCATATTCTATTGGTAAGGGCCCTATTCAAAACGGGATCACATTATAACAGAAGCTCGTAACAATAAGTATTTACTTCCTATTCCTATGTTCAAAACTTGTAAAAATCATTTCTAGGGCAACGACCAAACACTTCACTTCACGATAATGGGCTGAGAAATTATACGGTCATAATGAGCTTGTTCTGGTATTTTTATAGTTTATCCTGACCTGGTTCAGTAGTCTATAGTAATATTTGAATTATGGAGAAACGGTGAGGAGTGGTACTGTAAAACAATTTTAACGTGTCACCGTGGTGTCAAAGTCTGAGAGCAGGCCCGGACTGGCCATAGGGCAGATCGGGCAAATTCCCGATGGGCCGGTCTGGGCAAATTCTTGGTGGGCCGATCTGGGCCGTCTAGCCAGCGTCTAGTAGGGGCCGGCGTCTCTACAATGCCCGAGCCGATTTTAGGTGCCAGTCCGAGCCTGTCTGAGAGAGATCAAAATAGTCTCCAAAGAGGCGGTAATCCTGTTGTCTTGCTTGGAGAGTAAACGCCAACTAGGAAATTAGTGGCTTGAAGAAAGGCCCGTTGTCGACAATCTTTTTTGCCATCCTGCTGGAATCACGATCAAATTGGCTAACAAAACGACTCCTTACATTATTCCTCTATGACTGAAATAAGGATTTTTATTTCTTCTTGAACCGGGGAGTTCGATATTTACGTACGGGATTTTGAATCTTACAGTAAACTGAGATTTCTGTTTTTTTAGACGGATTTCGAGATTTTGGAACTGTTTTTCGCCCAGATTTCGGGATTTTTAAGTTGATTTCAAGATTTCTACAATCATTTTTCTCTAGTGTACGCGATTTTTATGTATGGTCGACCCCTCTCTTTGAACGGGTCTTTCTTTAAAGTAAATTGACCTTCTTGTTTAAATGTAGCTCTGACGTCACTGTCTGATTCTTTTGCATTCAACATCATCAAGCGAGTGCTAGAGTCGCCGGATAAATTTAGGCTTTTCTTGCGTGCCTAATAATCGCAACTTCTTCATTTTATTTTTTATAAATATCTATTGTTTATCGCCCACTCGCTGAATTAAGAAAATTGAAAATGCCCGTTCACCGACGCACTATTTTTTAGCCGTTTTACGGTCTTTTCAAAATGCTTACGTCCGCGAGTCGTAACCTTTCAGAAGGATGTTACAAGGCAAAACACTTCCTCCCACCAGGGGCGTAGGTACCAGGGGGGGGGGCAAGGGGGGCAATGCCCCTGCCTAGAATTTTGCTGGGAGGGGCAACTAATGTTATTGCCCCCTCCAACTTTTTGGTCAGTAGAAATCTTCACAAGTTTCAAATTTTCATTTTGGAAGCATAAAAAGCTTATAGAACCTCAACTGTGTTTAAATTTCAGTCTTTTCCCGCCAATTTACATAGTAGTAAAAGGTACACATGCATTCGGAGAAGCTACACTCGATTAAAAATTCAAAACCATTCTCCAGACCCCTTTTGGTTTCTCTTTGCCCCCTCCAACTTCTAGAACGTTCCTACGCCCCTGCCTCCCACCCCTGAAGTGGAAATACTACAAATGTCTGATTTAAAGTATAATTTATTTTACTACCTTTTCAGGGAATCAGGTATTTACCAGCTTTTGTACTCCAAAGTGAAGTTACTGGACAGTTATCGGGAATTATTGCCTAACAGCCCGGTTCTTACCGATTCCAAAGTCTTCGAAGTCACCTTGAAAATCAAAGTGCATCACGCTACGAGGAAACTGGGATTCTCTACCATGCTTGTCTGCGGATTGATTCTCGCGGTGGCTCAATTTGGGCCAGTCATCAAGGACGCCAAAGATTCCCCAGATGGCAACCGTCAGAATATCTGGGCTTTATACCGAATGACGCTAGCTTTCGCTTCCTTGGGTACCTTCATGGTCGTCGGGTTCGCCAGCAACTACGTGGACCTCGATTACAAATATAGAAGTAAGATTGTCTTTTACGCGGATAACCTTAAGTCGATAATTACGTTTCCTAAGTGTGTCAGAAAGTAGTAAATTACTGATAGATAAGCGGGAAATGGCGTAGAATTGACGTCATGCCCCAAAAGATAAGCGCAGCTAGAAAGGAAAATAGGTGGCCTAAAATAAAATTCTACACCTTGGCACTGCTTCCTCAGTGGATGGGCCAATAAAAGACTTGGGAACCGGTCAATTGGTCGCCGGGCAACTGGTCGCTGGACAAGTCGTCGTCGGACTATTCGTCGCCGGTCATTTAGGCCTAGTCGCTTACAAATAGGTCAATTCGTCGCGTACCCATATAAAATTCATTTAGCCACGGTGCCAATCCTCTGCTTGATTATTAGTTCTAGGCAAACCGCGAAGAACTCGCTCGTGCACACTCAGAGTTCCAACGGAAATAAGGCTTTACGTCTCGAACTTTTAAGATGGCTTCCTAAAAATGTGTCTTCGAAGTACATAGCTAAACTCTCCGCTTCCGGTGGGAATTTAAGAACCAAATCCTCAAACGCGTCAGGAACTTCGCCAACTGGTAAAAACGCTAAAGCTGGTAACTGTCGCACCTAGTAAAACAATTATGACGTACTATATACTGTGAAAATAGTTTAAAGTTCACCAATTTAGCAAAATCTTTGTCGTTGTTTTATTTTGCTTGTAACCCTTGACTTTGTACCTTTCTTTGGATACATTGAGTAAGATGGAAGAAACATCCTTGAAGTTCCGCTTCCGGAAAAATGGTTTTCATGGCTGATAACGCGGCGATTTCAAATATGCGTACACTTGTCTCTTCAGAATTAAAATCCATCTTTGCGGTAAAAAAATTGTATTTTCTTTATATAAGCCGTTTAAAAAATAAATTGTACTTTAGGCTGTTTAAAAAAATGAAATGTAAATATTAATATTTTTAAAGTGCGACGAAATGACCTATTTGTAAGCGACTAAATGACCGACGACGAGTTTTCCGATGACGAATTCACCTAGGCGACGATTAGGCCGTCGACGACCTACCCGGCGACAAGTTGCCAAGCGTCCACTTCACCTAGACCCAAAAGACTTCATCTAGCACTTATCTAAAAAATAGCGTTCCGCAAGATTATCAAGCACCAGATCAAAATCACGTGACTAATCTGAAAATTGTTTTGGCTCGTGTTAAAGGGGCTAGATGTTTACACTCAACCGGGAAAGAACGTCTGCAGCTAACAAGGAGACATCCCGAAGTTAAACCCACCGATTTTGTTCAAACTCGGGGGATTGGTAGACCTTCATGTAACTTGAAAAATCCTAAAGGGAATTTATTCAATGGGCAACCGTTTTGCCATGGCAACGAAAAATGTTTTTGACAACACAAAATATTAAATTTTTCCATTGAAAATAACATGGGATTTCGACCTTAAATTGATCAAAAGTTGATCATTTTTGATGTTTTTTTGTCAATTTATATCTATTTTTTCTATTTTCTATTCAACGGGAAAATTTAAATTTGTTGTTGTTCAAAAACCTTTTTCGTTGCCATGGCAAAACGGTTGCCCATTGAATAAATTCCCTTTAGGATTTTTCAAGTTACATGAAGGTCTACCAATCCCCCGACTTTGAACAAAATCGGTGGGTTACACATCGGGATGTCTCCTTGTAAGTGTAAATTCGGTTTATCCTCTATTTCAAGCTCTAGGGCAAAAGGACGCGTTTATCGGTCTATCAATTACAGGCTGCCCCCAGATTGAGCTTATACTTTTACTCAGCCTATTAGGCTACTCTCACGCGCTCGCTGTGTCGACGAGGCAAAGAGCACACGTTAATAAGGTCTAATGATTATACTATTAAAATAATAAAGAGTCAGGATTTTTAGATTTAAGATTAAATAGAAATAACAGTAAAATTATGACTGAAATTTATCAAAAGCCTACACATACTAAAAAATTCCTAAATTATGGTTCTGCGCACCCGAATGGAATAAAAATAGGTTTAGTAAAAAGTCTTAAATATAAAATTGATGACCCCGTTAAAGATAAAAAAATTATGTTAAAACAGCTAGAGAATTGTAATTATTCACGAAATTGTATAAAAAGTATATTTGATGCAAATATGGTGAAAAACGACCCGTTGGCTAAAAAGGAAAATAATAATGAAATAAGAGAAAAACCAAAACTAGTTTTACCATACATTATAGGAATATGTAAAAAAAAACGAGTCGTCACTTTGCTAGGCATAAAATAAGCTTGGTAAATAATAATTTCAGGAATTTAGGAACAATTTTATTAAAAAATAAGCCAAAGACAGAAAAATAAAAAGAAACTGGAAAAATTTATAAAGTGCCGTGTAGTTGTAATCAGAATTATGTTGGGCAAACTAAGAGACGATTTAAAAAAAGATTAGACGAACATAAAGATAAAGTTAAAAAAAGAGAATTAGAAAATGGCCTAACGTATCATTTGAGTAAAAATAATGATCATAAAATAATGTGGGAAAACTCGGAAATTTTAAAAAAATAAATAATTTGGTACAAACGAAATTTCAAAGAATCAGTGTTGATAAAAAAATAGAGGTAAATTGAATCCGTTAGAAATTAAAAGTTGGGGTAGTTTAAAGATTAGGTTAAAAATGGATAGAAAATGTAATGGTTTTTTATTCTATTGCACATAAATTTTAAAACTTTTAGTCACGAAGTATCCTGACTCTTTATTATTTTAATAGTATAATTATAACGCCATGACTTTAAATCGATTTAAAATTAAAGGCCTAATGATTTAGTATAATATCCACCAAAAATGTGTGGTTATTCTAGAAATGGCTCAAAATAATTTAATAAGCGGAAAAGAGGTAACTGACACACTGACGAGAATGCATTTATTTCTACTGTCGGGATAATGAGTTTAATGACTATTTTGCGCGATCCGTGGGTATCATGGTCTAGTTTTGCCCCGGTACTAGAAGGGGGAGGAAACACGTCACCGGTCTGTACATCAATCGCGTCGAAAGACGTCAGCTTTAGGGAACCAATGAGATGTGCTGATGTCACGAGAATAATGATTTTTCAAATAATAAAGCAACAAGCCTGATATGTTTTTCTCTTAAACCGAATCAGTGAAAAATCCATGGACTTCATCAGTGGTGGGTGCCCGTAGGCCTAGTCCTTAATCCGGCATTGGATTGGTAGCAGCGCTAAAAATCTTCTCAAAATAGTATCCAATACAACTATCTAATATAAATAAACGCATTTCAGTTATGCACATCTCAACTGGAATGGTCGTAGCGACAATCATCGGCATCATCTACAATTCTTCGCTCGTTATCTTAAAGAACTACGGGAAGATATCGTCTCGAGTGCATTTGACGGCCATCTCGAATAATTTCAAGGGAGCATTAACGATAATCAACGGTTGGTCATGTACCGATATATCAGACGCCCTTTTGGCCACCGCTTTCGTAATTGTCGCTATAGTGACGACTTCAGTTTATTGATCAACGTTATTAATGTATTTTCTTCGTTCTAAACGATTTTCTAATAAATTCCATTTGTTTTTGCACGCCCTAAGCAAGATTTCAATGTTTCTTTTCAAAGTTAGGATAACTTAACGATAATTTATACTGTAGCGTTTCGCACACGCGTGCAGTTGCTAAAATAAACAAGATGTCACAGACATTTGAGTACACACAATCTCGCATTGTGTTAAGAATATCGAGAGAAATCATTAACCAAGGATCCTATATGTTAGAAGGATATGAGGCGAGGGACGAAAAATGGCAGCGCCGTCGGTGGGTCATGCGCGATAGAGAATCCGTCTTTAGATTCCGTCAAGGACAAAACATGGAGGAAGCACCGCCAAAATTTGTCCTAGAGGGAATAGAAACAAAACGTCCCACGTTTAGAGGCTCTCTTAATATCGACGGCGCGGCCGGCGTTTTGAAAACTCGGGCTGGACGGAGGGCTACCTATCCTTCTAACATATAGGATCCTTGCATTAACAGAGCAAACAAATTTAAGACAGTGACGATTGTAGAAATCACTTAAAAGTGAAATTTTTTAATACAACTATAAACATTGCTCTGAAATGGCAATGCCTAACTAAAATATAATTTCGGATGAAATCGAACTTAATTTAAGAAATTTATGTTGTTTTGGCCAAAACGGCTCGGACGGTGAGTGTTGAGAAATCCCTGTAGTAAAATATTTCTGTGCCAACGCTAACTGTCGTTCTTACCCTATTGAAAACCGGTCTTAAGGGTTATAATGGTAAATAATGTCACATAACGAGAACTTATCCCAATATAATTTCGCCTTGAAATCTACATACATTCTTATATTAAGTTCGTTTTTCTTAAAAATTTTATTTTAGTTAGGCATTAAGAAATTGAGCGTTGACGCAAAAAATCCCAGTTAGGCCTAATAACGTTTTGCGTTGAGGTGTTTATTTCTAGTGCAAAATCAGCCTTTAGGTCGTACAACGTCTACGGCTACACGTCAGGTAAAAATAGTACATACAAATCCTTATGGATTTAACGTAAAAGGTAACGACACAGTTCAATAGGCGGGAACCAGTATATCCTTAAGACTAAATTGGTATAAGTACTTTCTACTTTCGGCGTCGAAATGAGAGGCATTGCCATATTGCTCACAACCTTTAATGGACTTAACACGTCAGCGCTTAAACTTAAGCGATATCGTTTTTCGCTAAAGAATAAGTTTTTCTCGTTTCATAAGAGCGTCAAATGTGTTTCGGTTCGCGTACGCAGACATTTTGTTCTCAATTTCCAAAAATATATTTTTTTTCAATCGACTCATATTTTTTTTTAAATGAATTTCACTTCTGATCATCTGCGAGTTCTTATTGAGAGGGTAAAGTCGAATTTTTCATTTCTCGGCTTCGTGTTGGCTTATATTATTAGCGTAACTGAATGCAATCGAAATTTTATAACAAGGTAAATAATATTATGGGTAAACGACCAGATGGTGTTAAAATTACCGATATATATAATTATATTTAATTACATCTAAACACGATTTGGGCGTTTGAAAACAATGGTTTCACAATCGGCCGAAAAAAATACGGAATACGTTTCGCGCTCTACGGCGATTAATTTCTGTCCAGTGCGAAATCAACCTTTCATTTATGCACCCAATAAACTAAATAGCTTGGTTTGTATACACACTTTTATTATTTTTCCTTTTCTAAGAAGCGGTTTGGTGCGCGTGTGAAATTTGTCATAGCGAGAGCTTACTTAGCTTACGTAAGTAATTGGTTACTTGTACCAGTGCAAAAGCTTGAATTAAATCTTATCGAAATGCAATGAATATTTCTCGGGGACTGCGAATTCTAATTGATTCTGTAATTATTCAAGAAATCTATCTACCTAAGGAGAGTGCTGTAAACGTTTTCTTTGACAGGCGGAACCTTTCGTGTTTCTTAACACCGATGGGGAGAAACTGTCTTTCAAAGGTTACATGCATTCTTTTTTGAAGAACCTGATGGCCAAGTTCAACCTCAAGTAATTTCATTATTTATTCCATCTTCCCAGGGTATTCTGGAGTGATGTCGCGCTTTGTACAGGCTTACGTTTCCATTATACTAGGGAACTAACTATGTAAACACATTATCTTGGAATGTCTAAGGAAGACTGCGGTGGCTTACTGTCGATAGATTACCTCGGTTTACGTTAAACTCGGCGACTATTTTGGATTAAGGCTTGGTTCGAATAGATGTTTCTATCATTGGCTCGTTTTTAACCATAAAAATACACATATTTACTCGGAAATAGATCATTAGAAAGTTATAATTCTCCGAGATGCTCACAGGGAGAGTACCCGAGGTGTTTATTTCCGATTTTGTTCAAAGTCGGGCGTATTGTAGACCTATATGAGGTATGACATTTCCCAAAAGGAGACCACTTAAAACTAAAATAAGATTATTTCCTTATTTTACACAAAAATTGTTGCAATTTTGCCCCAAAAATGTTCCAATTTACCCTAACTTGATGAAATTTACCTAGAGGTTTTCCAAATTAGCCATTTAGTGATTTTCAATTTTTTTTTAAATTTTCGTAGGTAGGATCCTATAAAACCGGAAAAATCCCATGCTTTTTTAATTGGAGATTTTTGGTTTTAAGTGGTCAAAGCATTTTCGGTTGACATGGCAAATCGAATGGGTAGTGCAACGTCTCCTTTTGAGAAATTTCATACCTCATATACATGTAGGTCTACATTACGCCCGACTTCGAACAAAATTGGCAATAAACATCTCGGGTACTCTCCTTGTCAGTGTGAGAAGAGTATAATAGTTTCTTAAATCCATTTTACGGTAAGTTCAATTTACGAGTGAGCGTTACCCATTTTTTCTTAAGGTTATGTTCCTTAAGTGTGTCAATTCCCCGAAATAATTACTGATTGCTGTGTGGTGTGACTTAGAATTGGCATCATACCTAGTGGCGGCGGAAGGAAAATATTTGGTGGGGTACAGAAGGATAAATGCGGGCAGCCCACAACTCTCCAAGAAAATAACGTTTTTTATCCAAAAACGCGGATGATTTCGGTTTTTGGTTTGTTTTTCTAAATTTGTCCATATTTGCTAGTGATTTTCACCACAGTAGATCAGTTTTTGGCTAATAGAAATTCTAATTCCGTGTTTAATTAAATCACTTTCTTAACTTACATAATTATATTATTTATATATAATGTGTCATTTATGAAGTTTTTGGAAGGTCAATTTGGATGGGTGCAAATACATTTATTTTAACCCCGCCTGAAATCTAGGAGGGTACAATGTAGCGAAATCAGTGAAAAATCCATTGATTTCATCAGTGGGGGGCCTTCTGTTGGTGGGGTCCCATAGGCCTGTGCCTAGTAGGCCTAGTCCTTAATCCTTGATGACGACTACATGTATAGGTAAAGGGCATGAATTAGGTCAAAGACCCATATGTTTATAAAGAGAAGCGATTAAACGTAAGAAAGGTTTGAAATTTCCTTGGCTGTGAATTATTTCATTTTGTTCCTTTTCCCGGGTCTATGAAATTAAAGAATTTAAGCCTAGGTTTTTCGTGCTGTTTTGATTAATTTATGCCGTTATTCTTTGGGCTCAACTCCCACTCGAATCACACGAGAGCGACAATATATTTTAAAGAGCAGTATTTCTGGGGTGATTTTCTGTTGACAGTTTGCGAAAATATAATTTCTTAAACCATAACACAATGGGACATACATCGACTTTTGAAGTACTCCAGGAGCAATAGGAGCATCTCAAAGAAAAACTCCATTACTTTGGGTTGCTGGAGGATTTATACCAATGAAAATTGGGAACCGATGTTACGTTTAGTCGCGTGTGTACAAAAAACCGGGAATTCTTGATTAACCCTAATGATTTAGCCTGAAAATCAAAAATGTGCGGTCATTATAGAAACTTAACACATGGAAGATACAGTAGCGCCGCCAGGATTTTTTCCCAAGTAGGCACCGATGAATTTAGAGGCCCCCCCTCTACGCAATAATTTCAATCGATAATTTCACGTTTTTTCTTCTAACTAAACTTTCCGTTTAGAGTTCACCGTGTTTCTTATTGCAAAATTATGTGAAGCTAAAATTAAATTAATTTTTTCACTTGTTCCCCAACATTTAGATATCCAATATCCCCAATTCCAATAATGCCTTATTTTAAATATTAAAGTCGTTTTACTCAATGAATGACGATTAGAGCTCTTCTCAAATTCATCAACCACTAACATCGAATGTTCTTTTAAATGATTCGATAAATCTCGATTAATGGATAATGTGGCCAGGTTGGAAAGTCTATCCTCTCGCATTGTTGTCCGTAGACGCGTTTCAATTCTATTCAAGGAACTGAAACTCCTTTCATAAATAGTATTGGCCACGGGAATACGCAGAGCAACTTTCTAGTACTGAACTAAGTCGGGAAAGCCACCTTCCATCGTCATTAGATAGTGATAACAGTCTGTTACGCTTTTCAGATTTTTCGATTTTATTAAATTTCTGGCTATTTTAGTTTGACCTTTCAATGAATCTAGGTCGAAATTAAAGCGAGTGTATATTTTGGCAGTGGGTAGCTAGGACGTCATTTTCTACGAGAAAGTTTTCCGAGTCGGGGTCAGACGCAGTTATTCCTTTAATTAGGCTATTATTTTCTAAAAATCGGTTTTTCATTTCCGATATAAATTTATCGATTATTTGGTAGTAAGTTGATCTCAACTGTTCATTTAAGGTCTTTGCTTCAGTGTCTCGGTTGCCTGTTGTACACGTTACCACACTATGCTTTAGTCTTTGATTAGGGATTATTTTTCGTTTTCTTGAAGCTAAAGGTGCAGTGTTGCGATCGGGAACCCTGATAAAACGGATTCTGCTAACTTCGAAGCTTCGTCCCAAATTAAGTCGAATTTTTCGGGGTTCCTTACTTCCTCTAAGGTAGTTATGGTAGCTTTGCAAATAGCGATAGCTTCAGTTAGAACGACTTTCGAACTTTGTAAATATTCCGACAAGGAGTTGGTAATACCTAATATTTCATCTAAAGCCGTAATCAAAATCAAGTTAGTCAAGTTTTGTAATTGCAATATGTACCCTCGACACTTGGCAGCTTCTTCGGGCTTACCATTTTCTACCAAGTTCTCCAATGCTAATAGAACAGAATCAAATCTACTTCTGAAGTAATGAAGACCTTTTTTTTTTGCTCCACCACCTAGTGTCGCAGCTTTGCGGCATTTTAAGAACTATTTCGTAGCCCAGCTCTTTTTGAGAATTATCAAAATTATCCTAATAACTGAATTGCTTTGGAAATTATAGATCGCTTGAACTAGTCCGAGTAATTCCCTAACCGCGACTATATTGGAGCAGCATTTTAGGCTATTTTTCGTAAATTGGAGGCCAAAAGTAGGTCTATAGTTCTTTAAATGTAGGCCCAAAATTTTTCAACGTAGGCACGTGCCTACTTGTGCCTACCGCTGGCGGCGCTACTGGGAAGATAGTGAACGGACACACTATTGTTTAATACATGTATAACATATAACTTATGATTCGTCGAAGTTTAAGCCCCACCCGTTTCTTCTGGTGAATTCACATCACGATGGTGGTCATGAAGTCTTAGACATTCCAAGTGTATACACATGGTTTTCTGGTAATAATGATTCACTTGTAGCTACACTCTAATGCTGTGTCCGGAAAGAACGTGGGGCAAGAAGAAAAACGGCGCGTGGACAGGAGTTCTAGGAATGATTCAGAGAGAAGTAAGATACTCGCAAGGCCTTTATGACCAGGATGTTTCTAACTTTTAGGTATGTACTTAGGAAGCGGATATATGCATAGCGCCACTAAGCATGTCCAAGGACAGATTAGAAGCCGCCACCTTATCGATTCCTCTGGCCATCTCAACCTCCAACCTTCTGGTCGGACATCAACTAAATCACCAGATGGAATCTTTCATTACCGAACTAGCAAACAAGGTTGAGGCCTAAGACTTAATTACGGTTTAAATATATAAATACATTAATACCATATCGTATTTTAGACTCTGTTTGGAATGTTATTTAGTATGGCCATCTTGACAGTTTTTGGCAGAATTGCCGTGTTTTTACTAAAAGAAAAACTGGCCGCTTTGAATTTCTGGTCTTTGCTGCCAGCGTTAATGGGAAATAGTCAGTTCTACACGGTTTGAATTCACATCTACCATGAATATCTAAATGCTTTAGGTAGTCTGCCCTCGGTCGCGGTTATGGGTGAGGCTTTATATGTTGGCCACATCTAATTTGGCCACTTTTATCGCCAAGGCTTAAAGTAATTTTTTTTCTTTTTGATTGAAAAAATAAATAATAATATTAATATATTATTAATTTCCATTATTTATGATTATCATTTGATTTTGTAGTAGTACACCTATTCTGGTAAAGAATTAAACGTAATTTTGTTCGCCGGTTAAAACGCAGAATACCGACAACGTTTTGTGGATCGAGTTAATGGTAAACGCTTGTCTCGAGATTGACTTAAACGCAGAAATGCACCACCCATCCTAGTTCAAGGTGATAGAGAATATTAAGATATAGTTCGATATGCATGGTAGAATTGAATACATTAATGTCGCTTTCGCGCGTAAAGAACCATTTCTTTCAATTAGGTATGTGGTATAAACCTTCTACCTGGTCTGGAAAACTACTTCAAACTGTCTGGGACTTGTCAACGTTTTTCTATTTAACCGTTTACGCTTCTATTCTGATTTCAAATCTATCCGTCTCCAATCCTGGCGAATTTATTAACCAAATAGAAGATATACTGAAATACCCCAACGTGAACCCTATCCTCATTAAAGATTCCGCAACTACCAGATACGTTGAAGTAAGTAAAACATTAAAGGAAAAAAGCATTGACAACACGTTACGAGCAACATGAATATATTAATTTATACCATCAATATCTGGTCAGACATGGCCAGGCTCTATTTTTGTAACGATGGTAATGTTCCGCGACCTAAAGTTATTTCGTTTGGCAACGTTTTGAAACTTGGTCATATTTATTGCCATAGTTTATTAAACTTTACTATCAAATGCGCATTCACGCATATCACTTCAACTTTGCGGAGCATTTGGTCGTCGAGATAGGCAGAAGGGTCAGGGAAAGGAGGATAAAGTTAATACCTTAGTGGCTGAACTATGATTAGTTTCTCAAGAGGTCTGATGCATAAGTGTTAAGATGAATCGGAATTTGTTTTTTTCTAGTCTTAGCGATTTTTGGAGTGGCTAATTGTACCGCGTATAAATCTGTTATTTGTCTATGGGTCCGAGGCACGCATTAATGTATTAATTTCTAACTCTATGAATACCCTTTAGCCATGCTATTAAACCCAGTTTAAGTCAGTTTGAATGCCAGTTTTGGCCAACGAAATTGAAAGAAACTCGCCACGAAAACTAGTTTCAAGCGATAGTGTGCACATGGCTTTTCTATACTGTGGATCAACGATGGGTAGTAGCTTTCTGGGCGTTTTTAGGCCAATGAGGAGACACGTGAAAGCCTTAGTCTATAATATGGTTCCATAAGTTTGTCACTTTGGGGAAAATTTTACTAAGAGCTAGTAACGGAGTGACGTCATCACAAGAAGAAAATCACCCCTAGTGAGGTGCTGTCAAAGGCTACGCGTGACGCGTTAGCAAGCGGACGCAAAACGGTAGCGAAGCCCGTAATGCAGTCTGTCTTGTGAATACCTCTCAGTAAGAATAGGAAGTGTCACACTTATGTTAAATATGATACACTTATGGTAAAAGTGACAAACACGTAGGCTGAAAAACACTTTGCACTCTATGACATGTTCCCGGGATTTCGCTCGTTAACCAACGAAGAAAATTGCTTGTATTTCTTAGAAAAATAATTGTACAAGTACGAAATTTGTTCATTTTCACAAAAAAAATTAAGGCGTGTAACAATAATATTTTTTTAACTTATGATTGTGGAATCGAAATGATCCATATTAAAATCTTACAAAATATAATTTAGAGCTTAGTCTTGGAATGCACTATAGATTTATATACCCGAAAGGCCGAAACCAAATTACCTTAAGCCGCTGAACAATACTATCGTTGCTACAATGATGGCCCGCCCAAATTTGACCTATATAGTGGTCAGACTGCCAAATGCGGTTAGATATTCATGTAGAAGTGAATATACCACGTTTGCCCTATTGTAACTTAACTACAAAGCCCTTTGATACCAATTAGCTTATTATATTAAAAAATAACAATTATACGTGGATTGGCGGAGTGTAGCACTTTCGCGGCTTTTCGCCTCGCAGAAAAATTAGCCGGGTTCGATCCCAACTTGAGGCACTGGGTAAAAACTCGGAACTGCTCCTGCGTAGAATTTGGAATTTCTCTTCCCACTGCTAAGAGGGGTTTCCCCTTTATATAAAAACTAGTCGAGGTTAACGCTTATAGTGAAAGTAGGGAGCTATTGGCTCGCTTGGCATGAAGGACTTGCCACCAACCTCATAAGCAATTGAACCCGGCCACCTGAATTAGTGGTATTAAAAATCGCTAGCTGCCTAGCCTAGCTGATTATTATTATATCAACCCAAGTTTAAACTTAATCAAATTTGTACTGCTGATAATTTTTAGGATTTTAGGTCTAAATTATCTGTTTTCTTTTGCAGAAAAATAAACACCAAGCCTACCAAGAAATTATTAACAGGAGGAACAAAAACTCATCAAAATACGAAAGAGTTCTGTCAACGATTTTAAAAGACCATCAACTACTAACCGAGGTTGAGAATCAAAAACTATACGTGATCAGTAGCGCTCTGACCTTGGCCACAATAATAAGGGAACGGTACAGCGTTACCAAGAAATGCTTGCTAAAAATAACAATGCCTTTTCGACATATGTCCAAAGTGATAGCTTTCCGGAAAACGCTTCCCAAAAAAATTGTGTTAGCGGCCAATAAAATGTAAGGTACCTTCGATCCCAAATCTAAGGTGATGGGGTGGATGGAAAACTTGAGCGTGGGATCTCCCCGCTTAAAGGGCCACAGAATCGTTTGAATTTTAGGGGAAAAGAAATGGTACTATTTGTATGACTGATTCAATTGACTAAAGGTAGCAACGCTTCCCAATTTTAATAACTACGCCATCGGGCTTTTCTACTTTTTATCCCGGGTCACAAAATTTTGTGACTGCTAAAACTTTTTTTGCAGTGTTGAAGTTAGCTTAGTAATATCATAAGTAGCATAATCAAAATTACTATTCGTAGCTTGCTCGTAGCGTCCTAGGCATACGCCGAATTACAACGGCCGCCATGACATGTATTTCACATCACAGATCACGAGGCCAAAGGCCACACGATCCTGCAAAATAATCGCGTGATTTCCATGGGCGTCTTAATGTCATGGCCAGCCTGTACGCGTTACCGTGGCAACGAAAACAAGCCACACCCACGGGCAGGCTACGAATAACACAAACTTTTCAGTTGACGCCAACTTCTTCAATGATCGTCTATTTTTCCAATGGGCATAGAAATCATTAAGTCGCTAGCTGCTGAGAACTCTGTCAGCTCTTACTAGTGTATGGAAGCTTGTTGAAAATTGGGAACCATTGCTACATTCAGTCACCTGTAGAACAGCTACATGAAATTCTTCCCTTTTTTCTAAAGATTTTGTGGGAATTTTTATCACAATCCCTTAAAATTTATTTTAGCCAATTTATAGGATAAGAAGAATGTTGGAGAGTGATTCAATGCGAAGTTTGGACCCAGCTATGAGTTTCGAGAAACACCCCTGCTTTCATATAGAAGATGAGGAATCATATCAAGCATCTCATTTTGCGACCTTTAAAGTTAAATTCCAAATTCTTGCTATAGGATTGACTGTCGCGTCAATAGTATGCGTCGGCGAAATAATTTTCAAATTGGCGACCCACAAGAAACGTGGCCACATTGTCAGAGTCTTACCAACATTGCCTAAAAATTTCAAAGTTCAAGCTAAAACTAAATCTCTTAGACAAGGCTACCACAAAAGGCCTAAAACTACTTTCCAGATAAATAAATATCATGGTTCATTTTTGGAGGAGTTTTACGCATCCCATAAGTCAAGCCGTCAGTGAAGCGTTGTTAATAACGAAAAACAGTTTTATTCCACCCTGGCAAAACATGTGACAATTGATGTTACTCAATTAAAAACCTTATAATACAATGATTTGTGTGGTATAAATAGAATAAAATTTGAGAGGGAAGTCTTAATTTGAAAACAAAGTTCGTCCTATACAGCAAAATATATCTAATTATAAATTTAAAAAGTCTAATAATATATATATTAACAAAAGAAATATCACAAAAAATACAACTATCCCAACGAGACTAGTAGTACCTACAAAATACAAACTTTGGCATTAGTAACTGATAAAAGCAATCCTATTTTTCTTGCACATCATATTTACCAGGTTTTGGGACATGATGAATGCTGATGTGATTGTCAACAGACACGCTAATCAGAGATACATCCTGATCTCCAGTTATACGTTTAGTTTCGTCCGATGATTTTAGGAATTCAACACCAGTTACAAAGAAACTGTGTGCATTTGGAAGGTGGTATAACCGCTGTGCCAAAATAAAATGAAAATTGAGGATTTTTAAATGTAACTGTAAGAAGATGTTAATTACTTGAAGACTAAATGCAATGTAGATATCTACGGTGCCATTTAAAGTACCAAGTCCCAAAAATCTTCCATCCTCACTCACAGCCAAGGCTGAAAGCATGTCAGTTCCAGATGATACCACTTTTTCCACAACATGTTTCTGGGTATCCCATTTAACGATGTAACAAGGAAGTAGAGGCTTCTTTCTAATCTTTGGTATCAATGTTGTAAAAAGACGATAATTATTTTTATCACCTTCCACAATGCCATATCTGAAAATACATATTTAGATTAAGAGATAAACAATATTAAATTAAAAACCTTTAACAATACCGCACCTGCAACTTCTAAAATTATATATTTCATTGTTATTGGGCAACATAAATTCTAGTTCACACACTTTACGGCCATCTAATAAATTCCAAATGTAAGCGTGGCCATCTCGTGAACAACTGGCAATCTATTCATTGTTTCATTATTTTTATGAATATACTAGAAATTGCGAGTATTCTCATTCAATTATACCTTATTCCCCGATGGACTAATATCTAAGTCATCAACCTCATTTTTGTGAGCTGGAATTTCGTAAAGTTTTGAAAAATCTGGATACTAATAAAAATATAATATATAAAATTTAAATGTTCTTCTTTAAACCAAATTCGAGACCAAAAACGTACCTTCCAGGTGCGAATAAATCCATCTGAGCCAGCTGTAATCATAACTGAATTATCCACCGTGAATCGTACAATTTTTTGGAAGGGATCTTCATTGTTGTTGAAGTCAGTTTGAATCATTTCTATAGGTTGAATATCGAATCCAATTTGTGGAATGGAAGAGCTTCCATTTGCTTCGGCACTTGCACCATTTTGACTAGCGGAATGTAATGGCTCCGAATGATTGGAACTGTTCTCCTCTGTTCTCGCTTTAGAGCCTCGTCGTCTCAAATTTTGAGTTTCAGCTTTATTTCCTAGAGATTGATTATATAATTTACTATCTTCTTGAAGAAGGTGAGAATAATTATTTCACATTTACCTCCTGAGATATTTGTTTCAGGTATGTCATCCCCATCCTTGAGAATCTTATATTTCATTTGATAAATTTGACAACTTCCACCAATTCCAGCCGCCATCACGAAATGTTTCCCATTGTGTATTACAGAGCAGTTCATTATAACATGCTTTCCCGTGTCATAGTGCAGTACTGACTTAGCTCTGCAATGTTTTCCTTCATGAACTAATTCATAGATTTCCTTAGAAAAATTATGTAAAAATAGCATTGCAAAACCGTAGTTTTAGGTGTTAGCATTAATTTATACTTACAATAATGTTTTTAATTCCAGTGTTCGCTTGTCCACCACCACCAGCGACTAAAAAGTGCCTTTCTGATATTGTGTGAACAGCATATGGAGGAAAATTTACGCGTGCAAGAAGTTGCCCATTTTTTCTATTAGGCATATTGATTTTTTGAAACACAGCTAAGACTTGGCTTCAATGTTTTATAACTATCTTTCTACCGAACTTTGTTAAAATTAAACTATTAAAACTTTAATATCCGTTGTTTCTTATAATAATAATACTGTATTTGAATATGTTAATTACGATAATAGGCTAACCAAATATCTATATTTTTTAAATAAATAATAATCACATTCTCGTCCTCGAAAATTCAGTGCTTGAGACACGTCATATATTTAAAGCAGACGTTGTTTTCCGGTTCCGGAACTAGGCTAAATAAGTAGCTGAAAACTATTCGTGAGTTCTGAACCGTTCAACCAGTCCCCATGCGCACTATTCGGCAAAAACAAATTCTAGAACTGCCCAAATGCAAACTATTCGCAGACAAGAACCTCTTGTTGAACCGTTCGGAACCGTTCTAAATGGTACCTGCTCAAGAGCAAGTACTGGCCGGAACTCTAGGGCTACGTTCAGCAGAGCTCATCGGACTCACCGATTACTAATCGGTGACATCGGTTTCCTACTGTACGCTTTTTCGCGTTTCCGGTTTTGACGTCACGATAGTCATCGGTTACTCACCGAAGTCATCGGCTGGAAGAGTCGGTTTTTCCGATGACTGACGTCATTACTGACGTAAAACTACTATAAAAGCTACGCCATTTTAAAAAACACCGATGACTGAATAAAAGCGTTCAGCAACTTACGACGTCATTGTGACGAAAAAGCTCATCGATGGAAAATATCAAATCCATCGGGTTTTTTTCCGTTGACTGCTGCTGAACGTACCCAAGGTTGAAATCTCTAAAATTCGTCTGCACATCGGGCTGCGTACGTCAAATCGTACGAATCACAACTATTCGTCCAAAAGTTCTGAACTATCCAGAACTTTTGCGTGACGTCACAGCTTAGTCCTAAGCCGTTCTCTTAACGGTTCAGAACTCACGAATAGTTTTCAGCTATAAAGTTCGCGACCGAAAACTATTGCTCATTGAGTTGGGAATGATAGTATTATTCCCAACTCAATGCTATTGCTACGCCCCCTTTAGTTCGCCATTGAAGCCTAAATCAGCGTTGCCAAATCGTGGGAAAAAATCCCATATCCTGCGATTTTTGAGAAATGGGATAAAGAGATTTTTTACAAATTCAAAGGAAGGTCTTGGGATTTTCCAGTTTTTGAGGAATTTTCGAAGGTCAATAGCACTTTTCCGACGGAAAATCTATATAAAAAATATTATTTCATTGGTCTCACGAATGGAAGGGGTTGTGGCTATTGGGTAGTTTTTTGCACGGAGCTGTGGGATTCTCGAGTCTTGAATATTGGAAACACTGACCTATATAGGTAACGGCATATGTAACATAATTACTCAAAAGTATGCCACTAGCTCTATTTCTTCACTAAGGGTTTGTTTCACAGATATTGCGTCATCTGTACCTTACGCAATATTTGACGTCATCGAATCTCAAATGCCGATTATGCGGTCGAACAATTAGCTCCACGTCTGATAAACCGACGGCCATTTTTTTTGTAAACAAACCGGTTTGAACAACCTAGGCTTAGGAGCTAAAATGAACTACAATTATAGTGTTAAAGGAGCTCCAAAGTTCGGTGGCAAAATGTGTGTAAAGTCAGTAAAGTGCGAAATTTACGGTTGACTCTGTCCGCCTCTGCTCTGCCAAGGCCGAGTGAGGGGTTGGCCCGGTTGGGGGGAATGAAAAGCATGCTCAATTTTCTTTTTTTTTTCCACCGAACTTTGGAGCCCCTTTAAGTTCTGTTAATGTAATTAATTTGCCAATTAATAAAGTTCTCGGAGACTTACGTTCTAAAATAAATTTGCATTGACAAATAAAAGGAGGTTTATTGGAAAAAATAGTTGAAATTCAAGGGATCCATCACTCACAACAGGGGGAGGCAGTGTGCTTCAAAACCAGTTTTTTTGTGACCCCTATGCCTTCCCCTGTTGGGAGTGAGGGATCCCTATCAGGTTGAGCTTTTCTGGCGTATCTATAAGGTTGGAGACTTTGTAGATTCTTTTGAGCCTTGGCCTAACTCTTCTAGGCTTGATATGGGTTTTAAAGGGGCTCCAAAGTTCGGTGGCAAAAAAAAAGAAAATTGAGCATGCTTTTCATTCCCCCCAACTCCTCACTCGGCCTTGGCAGAGGCGGACAGAGTCAACCGTAAATTTCGCACTTTACTGACTTTACACACATTTTGCCACCAAACTGGAGCCCCTTTAATAACGCTGGTGGAAATTGGAATATCCCACTTCGACGACTTGTTCCATTTTCGGAAAGCGATCACTTATGGGTCATTTTCCCCAACCTTTTATTTTTCTAAATTACTCATTATTTAACTTCATCCGCACAAACCGAGCGAGTTTATAAATTACAATAAAGCACATTGGGCTGACTAAAATTCCGACGCAAAAAATTCCTTCTCAATTTAGAGGTTTTCCATTGGCTTAAATATTTATGTTAGTAGCCAATAGTGTGACTCCCAAAATTACTAGGATGAATAAAAAGGTTAAAATATAACGTAGTCCACCTTTTTACTGGTTCGTGGTGAAACAAACCGTTAGTGAAGATTTTTGAATGGAATAAAGGTACAGTGGCATACTTATGAGTAATTATGTTACATATGGTAACGGCTAAAGCAGACGCTATTAGCTTTTCCTAATCGTTATTCGTAAATTTGACTTTATAAATTATGATATTGGCATTATAATATAATTTTTTTATCGTTTGCTTATATTTTGAAAAAATGTAACTATGCCTCTTTAATTTGTCTGTAGCATACACTAGAGCATAGGCGCTACGTTACCCCACCTAGACTCTTTTAGGTCTCGAATTGTAGTAGAAAAGGTAAATTTAAAAATACAGAAGCCTTCGCTCCATCTATTTGGGAACAGCGTAACAATACATTTATTAAATATTTTATAACTTCCTTTGTAACCATCATTTACAAGCCGACCTAATGGTTTTATTCTTGTAAAATCATTGTAAGGAAGCACTAAATATGTATAATTAAATAGTAGTTACAAGAATAAGAGCAATTTCTGTTCACAGACCACATCATAGAAATCTCATAGGTAACTAGAATGCTGCCGTGTAACTGGCAAATGGGCCAAACGCCGTGGCAGACGATAGCCAGATCTCAGCCAATCAGAGCTCAAAGAGTGGTTCTGCCAAGAATTTAATGTCACCAGAGAGAATGACGTCACCTATCTCCCGCTATAGTAGCGGATCCAAGGAGGATTATTATCCTCCTTGGCGGAACCACTCTACGTCCTCTCATTGGCTGAAGGTTCAAGGCGAACTGGCGTCAAGCTCGGCCGTAGGCGGCAGCATTCTAGTTACCTATGAGATTTCTATGGACCACATACAATACAATCAAAGACTATGGCCGCGTTCAGTAACAGCAAACGGTGGGACCGTTGAATGCGCATTCGCTACGGTAACGGTACGACTTTTTTCACTTCCGGGGTTGACGTCACGTTTGCAAAAGGAGAGTCAACGATATCTTGGAGTAGATAAACATGGAGAGGAAATTAGAGCGCGTCATCTATACGGCTGTACGGTACCCAGAAGCCCTTGCGGTTTTGGTAGGGGCGCGTACGTATCGCCTTGGAGTAGCTCCGATGAGTATCAGCTGTTAAGCCTGTGATAATAGAATTTCTTTCGCGATTGTTTTTTAAAATGTCGTTTAAAAGATTTAACTTTGGAGATCATACGTATAGTATTTTATCTAAACAAATAAAAGGAGCATTAAAGCCTTCAAAGGGTACTTTTTTTCGTGAAAATATGGATTACCTGAGAAAAATAGCTTGAATCACTTTTACAGTTTTGAAAACAACAGTATTTTTTCATTGCAAAGACAACTAACTTTTGTTATAATAGCAGCAATTAATTAAAACTATAATAATTCATAAAATTTAATTCAAGCAGCAAACTTTTATTGTTGTCAAGTTTGAATACGAGCAGACGATAAGTATACGTTTTTTCGAATATAGGTGTCGCCGAAACGTAGGACCCTACCAAAACTGCTAGGAATTATGGTAGTCCTTTGGTAGTAATGATGGGGGAAGACACTCAACGTTAGAGATACGGAATTTTCCCCTCCATGTTTATCTACTCCAAGACGATATAAGCGGCTGGAAGAGCCGGTTATTTTGTTGATAAACGCAATCGTGACGTTACAGCACGCGGGAAGGCTTGTTGCAGACGACACGACAGACGATATTTTATAAAATTTACAACAATCGTAAAAAAGCGTTCAACAGACGTGGCGTCACGTCACGATTGCAAACGGAGATCAACGGTTAATTAACAATTTCTCCTCGGTTGAGCGTCACTGAACGCGGCCTATATATACGCTTCGCTTACTAGACAGGCGTGTTATTAGGAAAAACCTGTTAACACCTCTGTAGCACTATAAAAGCTGGGGTAATATTTTGACCCGCGGTTAGAGGCGCCACTAGTAACACAGCTCAAGCTAGGGGAAAATTTTGACCAGCGTCGAGATGGAGCCACAATCGGTATGCAAGTTGAGCCATAGAACACGCCTGTAGTAAGCGAAGCGTATATATAGTCTTTGAATACAATGGACCACGTAATGTTACTATATGCTTCCATACAAAAAATAGCCTCAAGTAGAAATGGATGATGCGCAATCTGTTGGAAGTTTCTATAAGCTTTGGAGGTGCTTCGTAAATTAGTGTTTAGTCTTTTTTTTTATTACAAGAGCTTTGAGGGTTCTTATTAAATTAATATTTACTTAAAATATAAAATATTTTCTAATGGATAAAGATATTTAAAAAGCATCTTAATGGCCAAACGATGGCACCACCAAAATTTATCCACTGGCCTAAGTTGAGGAATATTTTTAGCATGGCATTAGAAGTCATATGGGATATAAATGGTCTGAGGGCTGATATAGCACTTGAACTTAATAAGTAAAATTTTAGTTTGAAACCATATCCAAGGTTTTTTCAAGAAATTCTTGGTATAACTTTTCAATGGGGTCTTGAAAACTGAAAATAAACAATTTTTAAATAATGGCACTATAAAAAAATTTAAATATGAATCTATACTTGTAGCTATCTGCGATTTTCTCTAGCAAAATGTTGGCGTTAATGTGACCTATAATGCTTCCATTTGAATAAGCTGTGTAAATTTCCACAGGAAAAGCATATAACTCTTTGCTTTTGTTAATAAATAGACATGTATTTTCATCGCTAGTATTTTCAAAATTCTATTTAAAAAAAAGCGTTAAAATTTTACAATCCCCAAAAAATAGTACATAAAAATATTAATAACAATATTACTTTTAACTCTGAATATAAAGTCCAAGTACTAATAAAATAGCTTTTTAAAATAGCTTGAATTTTGGGACTTCCTAGGGCACTTTCCCTATTTTTAGAATTAAAATAGATTTAATTAGTTGGATTACTATAAAGCAGACTGGGAATACAAACTTTACTATGGTGGTTAAATATGAAAGCAAGTGTAAAATACCACAGCAAAACAACGCAGAACAAATACCTAATAGTCCGTCCCGAACCTCAGCACGACTGATCATCTAATGAACCCCAAAGCACTAGTGAATGAATAAGTTTATTTTCCATCTTAGCTATTTGGAAAGCTTCAGATATGTTATAATATGGCACCTATAATTTAAGAGCTGTTAAATTAAAATAAGAATAGAGTAAATAAATTTCATACTTTTTTAAAAGGGTACATTGTTTTTTCAATATTTTCCCAACTAGTTTTTTCAAAGCATAACCAAACAGTATCTTCGTTATTTAACTTTTGTGTTTTAGCACTGGGATTTTGTAGACCTTCATTTACAGATGAGGTAAAATTAATTTTCATAAGTGGTGTGAATCCTAAATCCACTTCGCTATCTTCCTTATCATTTGGGCCGTATAGCCATTCCATATCTGTTGTCATTCAAATTTGATGAAAAATGAAAGACAAAACTCTTACAGGGGTAACAAACCTATATTTAGATTCCGCTCTGTAGGTACTTCCATTTCAAATGAGTAGATTTTGGTTAATTTTCGGTCTATTGTCAAGCTTCCTCTAAATTGCGAGGGTGTAAACCAAAATGGAAAATTTGGTGGTTCTTCTAGTTGGAATTCTACATGGGCCCTATTGTTTTAAAAGAAAACCCCAAATTTGTATTGGTTGTATGCAATTAATTTTCAGGATAATCTACCTGAAAATAATACGCATCATATCTTCATTTTCCGCTTCGAGAGCTGCCAAAATTCCTTGAGGTTTAAAACGAGATAATAAAAAGGGTTTGGGATGAAACATTTGAAACAATTTTTCCAAAAACAATGAAGGATTTTGGGCAGTATAAACAAAACTTGAAGCCTGTTCACTTGTTTCGTCAGCTATAGGTGGTATTATCCACCATGTCTGCCCGCATGAAATTTGCTGATGAGGTAAAAACTCTTTGAAATCCTCAATAAAAAATGTTTGCTCTTTTAAGTATGGTTCAGTCCAATTTAAAAGACCTTTAAATAGATTCTTGTTTTTCTAAATAAAAATATACATTATGTTAGATAATATATTTATTTGAAGAAATATGATAGTACTTGATGTTCATCTAAATAATCTTTGAGGCTTGATTCCAACTTAAGTGGGGAAAGATAAGAGTGCAGCAATATCGTTTCTCTCTCTTCGGAGTCACTTATATCTTTTTGACTCTGTTAAAATAAAAGTTCAATTGGTTTCCTTTTATTATTTACACAATAAGTGGGTGTATAGTCACTTACAATTGATTTTGGAATAAAATTGATATTTGAGGTAGGATAATTGTGAGTTACTTTTATATGCTTATTACATTGATAATAATATGGAAGCCATTCGTTTAAAGAAAGTTTCTTATTTTGGTTGATGTCTAATTTACGAAATTCTTCAATACCGTGGCTTGGTATTTCAAATTTCCCATACTTATCAAAACTCAAATGAACTTGGGTTAACAGCAATATGAAATTTGACCGTAAAAAAAGTTCCCACAATAATATAAAAATGAAAAATGCGCAAATGTGTGAAAATTTCGGTTTAATTTTTTTGAAATTAAAAAAGTAAAACTTTGGTTGAGTCATAATCTAATAAAGTTCGATTTTAAATGATTTGACATTTTTTATTTGATTCTTTTTTGGAAGTTGGAAGTTTGGAACTCGCCATTTTCCTAATAAGAACTGCCAGTCTGTGCCAGATAAATAAACTTCATGATTCAAGATTTTATTGAAGGCTTGTATATAAAAATACAGCCTTTTTTTTTCAAAATAAGAAAGATATTTATTTGGTGCCTATGACAGCGGGGTCTTCGCACCACACACTCCAAAATTACATAAAAGGTCTTAGCACCAGAACAAATAAGAGGAAAAATTAAAAAAAAAAAAAAAAGTACCAGCTACAAAATAACAAACGAAAATAGAAAAAACTGACAACAGACGAAATCTAATGACAGCCAATTAAAAAACTAGGCAAAACAAAGGTAGGAACTTAACATTAATTGATTTTCGCCATTTTTAAAATGTCACAAAGAAAGTTAATAATCGCCAGGTCTCCATGCTGAACTGATTTTTTTACACCATTTGTAACAGCCTCTTTGTAACGAGGCTGCTCACCAGATGGGAGCACAGTCGATGAGAAAAAATATAGGAGAGGGAATTTTAAATGTTACTGTACAAAAAAAATAATAAAAATAATAAAACCAAGCATGATCTACAAAATACTGAGAATGACTACAAATAGTACTGAAAACTACTGACAATAAACTGTAGATAAAGTCATATAATAGGAATAACTTTTATTAAAATTTGCATATTTTAGTCCAGGTACAGTAGCCTATCTTACTTACAACTTTAGGTACGATTATAGTAACCTAACTTCTTTACAACGAATATTGCAGATACTTACAATTCAAACATGGTGTTTACAAACTATATAGTTGGTGACATACAATACTAACCGACTAAGGAACTGAATAGCAACAAACAAAAAATATTTGAGGGAATTTCAAATAATGCTATACAAAAAATAATAATAATAAAAAAACCGAGCATGAACTACATAATACCGGTGGCGTAGACAGGGGGGGCACAGGGGGCACATGCCCCCCCCGAAACGTATGGTCGTACGTACAAATATTTTTATTTTTTTACTTTTTTTCCAATGGCGTGCCCCCCCCCCCCGAAACAAAATCCTGGCTACGCTACTGCATAATACTAAGAATGACTACAAATAGTATTGAAAACCGCTGACAATCAACTATAGATAAATTCACATAATAATTGCCGATAGCGTTTACCCACTTCCCGCTGGAACTCAGAAAAAATTCGCTAAATGGTTTGCAACCGATGGAGCCCGATTTTTCTGAGGTCACGTGCCGGAAAAGGGTAAGCGCTTCGTAACAAAACCGTCAATGGGAAAGCTCTCAGTATTCGAATCTAGGGTACGAGTTTAAAATATCTTTGCTACTAGCTAGCACTGGGCAAATGATAAGGGTGTGGTAAATGTCTTCGATCGGGGCCTGACATAGGCGGCAATTAGGGGGTAGGCCTTGGAGCTCAAATAATTCTCCTGATCTTGCATCAAATAATAGGCCACTGGCCCAAGAACCATCGTAGAAATTTTGCATCTGGGGGGTGGCCTTTGCCCGGTATACAGCCAAACTACGCTTGTTGTTTATCTCATCACGCCACTTAGCTTCGCCAGCCTGACGGGCCTCTTTGGTTACAACTGCCGCCCATTGAGCCTCGTTAGTAGTTGTACCCCGCTTAGTGCCCACACCATACTTTCTGTCCAGCTGGGCAATGCGTTTAAATAGTCTTGACTCAAAACTTTCCTGTCTCAGGGAACGAAAAACTTTACCAGGGAGCATATCTGAGGACATATGTAGAAGTCGGCCAAGATATTTCAATTTGCTTACAGCTTCTCTCTCTTCCATTAAGCTCCAACCCATCTCACCTTTAACCGCCACATTAGGGGCAAAGGGACCCGCGGAAAGGGCCGATCGGCCAACTACACGTTGGGCATATTCTAGGGCATCAAGGGTGACTTTGGAGATCATCACCACCTCATTTCCATACGTAATACCAGGAATTGCCACTGCTTTCCATAGAGTGCGAGATACTAAATAATTGTTATAGGAATGGGTAGCCAGATTTTTCACTGCCCAACGGAGGCGCGTTGCCTTTAAAATTAGTTTCTTCTCATACTGTTCCAGATAGTTGGTATTGTTGGAGAAAAGAATTCCCAAGTATAAGTATTCTGTGGCCTCCATTACGGCATTCATTCATCCAGGCATCAGTCGCTGTTCGCGCTACAGCGGCCAACCCAATCAATTCTGTAAACGAATGAGCAGGAAATCTACCGCTAGGGGCGCTGCAGCCTATAGAAATCTTTCAATTTTAGCGTAGCCTGAAGGCGGATAATTCAAACTTCTACTATTAAAAACAGTTTTTTGTAATTTGTCATTATTTTTCGAAAATCATATACACAAAATATTTTAATTCTATTTCATTCTGTTTGAGCGTAAAAAATTAAGAATTGAAACTAAGCGTAAACAACGCGTTACTGAAGTGGAGGGAAATCTTGGTAGGGGGAGGTGTTAGGGGGGGTAATCGGGACAAAAGTACCCCGGGCCCGCCATTCCGGGTTCCTACCTAAAATTTCCAAAAAACCAAATTTTTGAGTAAAAAAAAAATGGGTTGGGAGGGGGGGGGGCAAGGGCCTTAGAACGCTTACCTGGGGCCCGAAAATCCTAGCGCCGGCCCTGTTCAGGAGTTCTTGGTGGGGTTGCGACTCTGGTCAACAAGTCTCTTCCGGTAGTCCGTCTACCCTCTCTAGCCTATGTCAGTGTGGAAACACTAGCCTTGAAGGTTCACTCCTCCGTTGGATGGTTCCCCCTCATCAACATTTATGCCCACAGAGTAACGCCACTAAGGAGTTTTTCAGCCTTCTATTTCGGGACGTAACCACTCCCATCCTAATCTTAGGCGATTTCAATGAGGCAGCTACAAGACAGATCACCTCGTCCAGGCTTGGTTGGAAGCCAACGACAATATGGTCCTACTCAACACCGGCGAGACTATTCGTCGCCCAACTAAGGGCCCTGATGGCGCACTAGATCTTGCTTTTGCTAGTACCGACCTGGCTATTCATCTCCCTTGGTCGGTCATACATGAGGGAACAAGTGACCACCTTCAGATTCACATGCCAATGGAGGTCATACTGACTCAGCTCATTGGCTGACTGGAAAAGCTTTCGCATTCTTTTGGATGAGTCCCTATCGACGGACCCCTTGACAGCTCAGTCGGCTGAAACTATTCTATTTCAAGCGGCCCTGGCAATGATTCCGGTTAAGCGGGGAAGTGGTGCCGCCACCTCCCACCAGCCTCCTTGGTGGGATGCCGCATGCTCGGAGCAGGTCAAGACTGTCAAAGCTGCTCGATGCAGGGCCCAACGTTCGGGTCATTCGTTGGACCAGGTGGCTTACAAACGTGAAAGACGAAGCTTAATAGTTGGATAACTTATTGTAATAAGCTACATGCTCACACCCCGTTGACTCAGGTCCGTTGCCGAGTTAGGTGGTTCAATACCGGCAAGCGTCCACGTTAGTTAATTACGTTGAAAATCGGAGGCAAGGTGGAAACGGATCAGGCACAAGTCGAAGAGTGCCTCGCGCAGTCTGCTAGAGCTGATACCCATCCCCAGCCAACGCTTGGCTTGGACCAAAAATACCACCCTGAATCACTTCTGGAGTACCCACCGGCAAGATACAAGGTCCCTTTCTCGGAAGCGCAGTCCTCTCCGGCCTTCACAACACCTCCCCGAGGAAGGATAACTTCTCCAACCTCATCATAAAGAACTCGACTCCGGCTTTCCAAATGGCACTATTAGCGCTCTATAACAGCCTTTGGGTGGAGGGCGTCATGCCTTCTCGTTGGAAACATGCTGTCTGGATACCCCGGACTTTTATCCCTCTCTTCGGCGAGACAACCTGGCTCAACTGGAGGTCATGGAACATCATTTCCCCCAGGATCGGCTTCCTTTTCTGCTTCGGGCGTGGAACCTGGCTAGAGACCACAATCTATCCTGGCTCTTTCATTCCACTAGGGGTCACCTCCCTCCCACGTCAACCTTCCACAGTGATGTTCATCTCCCGATGGCTAACTTCCCAAAAAGGTGACTTCTGATCGGACGCGCTGAGACAATTGTTCCAAAAGCGCCCTTACGATGTTAGATACGCGTTTTCATGATCCGGTAGTCAACTCTAATCATAACTTTTGTGACTGGTATTTCTACTCTTTTGTTTTGTCCAGCTCATGTCGGCGTGGTGGACAACGAAACGGCGGACGGTCTCGCGGACGTCACCAGTCTTCCGCGCCCCTCCAAGGTGGACTCCCAGCTACGCTCTCCGAATTGAAATCTGCGTGCAGTAAAGTGTTTACCACTGCTTGGTGGGATTCCTGGCAGGCGCGCGCCTCCCCCTACGAGCTCAGGGAGGCGAAACCTAATCCAGGATCTCGCGCGATTATGCGGCTTCAGGGTTGACACTCTTTTGGCACTTCTCAGCTTAGGACGACTTCCCACTTTTTTGGCAAAATTTTCCTATTTTTGAAGAGCTGTATCTCTGACACTATTAGACCTACATAGCTCTCTTGGTTCTCAAATTGTAGAAATGTTACTCTAGTTTAAAAAAGGTGATAGTGGATTTTGAGCTAAAACGCATAGGTTTGGAGCTACAAGGCCAAACCTGAAAAACGTCCGAAATAATCGCGGTTTTTAGCGTACCTCAGAGTTAGCACAGGGATTTCGAAGTTGCAAAATTGAGTATATTTGAGTCTCAATTTGCTCGATCAGGCCATTTTTCTCAAAATTTATTTATGCTAGGGTTCTGAAATTTTCAGGGTTTATTTGTTAGGTATGGAAGGCTTTGGTTACTAAATTTCAGAAAAATCGAACGATTTTGTGCCGTTTTGGAAAATTTATTTTTTCACCGGTAGGTGTCACGCAAAATGTTTCAATAGAAAAGTTGTAGGGCATAGTCGAAAGTGTAAAAATAATTTTGGTTCGGTTGAAAAAGACCTATTTTTCACTGAGTTTGGAGGTCGGGGGAAAAACAAGTTGTACTAGCAGGCAACAGCCTTTAACGTAAACAATCGGACATAATCACAACACACATGTACATTTATTTTATTGAACTTATGCTTTCAGCTATGTAGTTAATAATCAGATCTGCAAAAAGTTATTGTTAAAGAAAATTATTACGTTCAACACCTAATTAGACAAAGTAGACAAAGACCGCGTCTTCCATTTCGACGTGGTTACGAGTAAGATCACCAAACAAAGATTTGTAGACCAAAAATTACGCTTATTTTTCTTTTGTTGTTTTTTAACGTGAAATATCAATTGTCCGAGTAGTATTTAAAGCGTTTACATTTTAAAGTTAAAACATTATCTCAGCTTGGCCGATTGTTATGCAGTGTGCCTCTTTACACTCGAGATCAGCGCGCTCATATGCTTGATTATATTACGGAGAAGGTCGTCGTAATGCTACTCTAGTAAGTCAGTTATTTAGACGAAGACTTCCCAATTGCAGACCTAGTCATACGACGGTTCTTAGAGTAGTACGCGACTTCGACAACTGGGGTATTATCAATCCAAGGTTTCGTGGTCGTGGTCTCCAGGACATTGACATGGAAAACACCATACTTGCCTACTTCGTCGCCTATCCTCGAGCGAGCGTCAGGACTGCCAGCTTTGACTTAGGGTTGGATCAAAACTACGTTTCGAGAACACTCAAAAGACACCATTTTCATCCTTATCGAGCGACACTTCACCAAGGACTGCATGACGGTGATAGACAGCGCCGACTCGACTTCTGCAATTGGTTTTGCCTCATGGCTGACGCACACCAGGATTTTCACGATCAACTACTGATGTCCGACGAATGTTCATTCGGAAGAGATGGGCCTTTCAACCGTCAAAACCAACATATGTGGGACTACGAGAATCCACACTGGGGATTTCCTCACCGCCACCGAGTGCAGTTTCGCTTAAATGTGTGGGCTGGTCTGTTAGGTGACAGAATTATTGGCCCGTTCTTCCTGCCAAATCGTCTGAACGGTCAAAACTACTTGGAGTTCCTTCAAAATGAAATATCCAACGTGTTGGATGACATTCCTCTGGCTGAGTACAGACGCGTCTGGTTCCAGCAAGATGGGGCGCCACCTCACCAATATCGTGACGTGGTTGCATATCTAAACGACGAGTTTCCTGGAAGATGGATCGGAAGAACTGGTCCTGTTCGTTGGCCTGCAAGATCCCCTGATCTAACACCACCCGACTTTTTTCTTTTGGGGATTCGTAAAGGATTACGTATACCAAACACCTGTGACGAGCGTTGAAGATTTACGACAAAGAATCATCGAAGCATGTCGCCGGGTGACTCCAGAAATGGTTCGGGGAGCATTTCGCAATATGCAACAACGTGCATATTTGTGCATTGCATCAGAAGGTGGTATTTTTGAAAACATTTTGTAGAAGTCATTAAAAAACATTTGTCACTTGGGCTAATTATTATTTGTTTATTTTTCGAAATCTTATAACTGAAATGCATGTTACCTACAATTCGTTAAAGGCTATTGCCTGCTAGTACAACTTGTTTTTCCCCCGACCTCCAAACTCAGTGAAAAATAGGTCTTTTTCAACCGAACCAAAATTATTTTTACACTTTCGACTATGCCCTACAACTTTTCTATTGAAACATTTTGCGTGACACCTACCGGTGAAAAAATAAATTTTCCAAAACGGCACAAAATCGATCGATTTTTCGGAAATTTAGCAACCAAAGCCTTCCATACCTAACAAATAAACCCTGAAAATTTCGGAACCCTAGCATAAATACATTTTGAGAAAAATGGCCTGATCGAGCAAATTGAGACACCCTGTATACTACTGGGACCGAACCTAACAACATACAAAAGTCAAACCTACTACTACAATTAATGCGAACTTCAGCCCTTTTTTTGGCTAAATAAACTGCACTACTAAATGTGTTTTCGTTCATATTGATCACCGGCCGTAATTTCACTATCAGGCATAAGAAGCTTTCGTTGCAGATATCAATCGGGCGGAATGGTATTCTTAGATATCTGAATGTATTCTTGGTATTATCAAGACTGTATTCAGACATGCACGATTCAGGTACCTAAGAATTAGCCTCTGGTACCATCCTCGCATACTTCGTAGTTTTTAACGTAACTAGCACCAAACATATTTATAGCTTTTGTTAAACCGGGTAGAAGGAATTTAAAATTCATTGATCTACAATAAACATGGAAGTTCATACTCTCTTTAGCATATTCTTCACGATTGTAGAATTGTAAAATCACAGAAAATATAGAAGAGGAATAGTAATTCAAACGAGCCCTACTAACGTCAGGTAGTATTACGACTTAAGCCTCGTCTATTGAAACAAACCGGAAGTACCCCTAGCCAAAAGTGACATAATCACCAAAAGTGTGTCAATCGGACCTATTTCTTAATGAATGTTACGAACGAAATACAAGTTGAGAGGAGAGAAGGGAAAGTATGCCTTGGGGAGGGAAGGAAGTTAAAACCAACAAATAACACCTCGTAGTGAGGAATGGTGGAACTAACAAGGAGACGACCCGAGGTGATAATCACCGATTTTGTTCAAAGTCGGGTATAATGTACACGTCCATGTAACTTGAAAAACCTGTAAGGGAAAAGTTGCGACGGGCTTTCGTTTTGCCATGGCAACCGAAAACGTTTTTGACAACATAATTTGGAATTATTTCCATTGAAAATAACATGGGAATCTGAATTATTTTAAGGGTCCCCAATTGACCAAATTGTATTTAAACTTGATTAAATTTAATTTGTAAAATCAATTTAAATGTATTTTTAACGGTTTTGAAATTTTCAAAATTTTTCATTTTTTAAAAGGTTTCACAGGGGGGACCCTTAAAATCCTTCAGATTCCCATGTTATTTTCAATGTAAAATTCCCAAATCATGTTGTCAAAAACGTTTTCGGTTGCCATGGCAAAACGAAAGCCCGTCGCAACTTTTCCCTTGCAGGTTTTTCAAGTTACATGGAGGTGTACACTATACCCGAGTTTGAACAAAATCGGTGATTATCACCTCGGGTCGTCTCCTTGTAAGTAGCACTGGTCAAAGTTAGTGTATTTTTGATTTTTCGTCGTTCTGTGGAGATGCTATCGCCATCTACCTATGATATAATACCATAGACTAAATAAAGATCCAGAAAAGCGACAATAAATAGTCTTTAATGTGGTCGATCTCGAGTCGAGCATTCAAAAACCTTTAGCATACGAAAGTACATGGATTGTCACACTTTTGGTAATTATGTCACTTTTGCCCTAGCTTAAGTTCATACTCTCATTAATCAGTGTACTACATTCGGAACATTCCCTGCTCTCATCAGAAAGCGTAATATCTTCTCCGAAGACCTTAGATCAAGGCGCTGGGCCAAACGGTCTCATGAGCAATAGTGGTCCCTGACCTCCTAGGGTTGTATTTCAGCTATGCTACCGAAAAGAACACTGACAGATTCCGACGAGATGATCTGAAAAAAATGAGTTAAAATTTTCTGTTCATTTAGCGGCGCAATGACCATCTTTGCGTCGAAATAAATGAAGAGAATAGACGCTTCAACAAAACATCTTCAAGGAAATTGCCAAGAAGTCATATTTCCGAGAGCCAGGACCTGCAAGTTTCTGTTTATATAGTGCTTGTTGAAATAATGGTATTTTTCACTTGTACGATATGCAACAAGTGTTTCCTATTAACCAGGTAGCTTTTTTTACATATTAAAGCTTAGCAAAAACACGAAGTACTATTTAGAGGGGAAAAGTTTCCATTATTTTAACGAGTACTATATAAACAGTGATTTTCCGGTCCTGGCTCTCTGAAATATTACTTCTGAGCAATTTCCTTGAAGATGTTTTATTGAAGCGCCTATTACAAAATAGGTGGGCATATAAAATAATCATGTTATAAGGATGTTGACTTTTTTAGGGTCTGCAATAAGCCCAAGTCGTCAGTGAATCATTTTTAGTCCGACGAATCATATATGGGACTAAACTAATAAATTTCATTTCGGTTAACATCATTGCCAAATTTAGCGTTTATTCCCATTCGACCGAAATCCCATTCGACCGAATCCCATTCGACCGAAAGAATTTTAAAATGTAGCCCAATTGGCGGGGTGATTTGGTATTTTATTTATAAGGTATGTACTATCGAAGATCCATGTTTAGGTTAGGTTAGGTTAGGTTAGGTTAGAGTTGGTTAAGTTTACTATTTCAGTTTTGGTTCAGTTACTTTTCTTGACTTTACACATCGCGTTTCGGCAAGAAAAATAGCAATTTGTATCTTTCTTTTTATTAAGACGGAACAAATAATTATTATTGATGTATAAATACCCTCCTTTATTAGCTATCCGCTCCATTGCAAACGACTTCAGTAACTAAATTGAAAACATAGCAAAAGCCAATTTATATAGCAGCGTTCGGTCGAATGGGACACATAAAAACCGCACGTTTCAGCGGAATTCGTTCGAATGGGACACCTCAAAAACCGCCTTCGGTCGAATGGGATTTCGGTCGAATGGGACTAAAGCAAATTTAGAGCTGCAAACTGGTTCTCAAGGTGTAAAAGGAGGGTATATAGAAGCTTCGTGGTTTCTTCTTCCTCGCTGTCTGTTCTAGGAATTTGGAACCCTCTATTTAGTGAAGCTGGATTTTTAGAATTTAGTTAAAGTTATATTAAATTATTAATATTAATAAATTAAATAATATCACTACAAAAATACCCAAAAACTTTCCAATTCAGGTTATGCCGCAGGGTGTGATCCTCACAGGCATCCTTCATCGCGAAACGTCAGTGGCGTAGCCAGAAATTAATCAAGTATGCAAATGTTAAGAGGGGGTCGAGAAGGGGGTGAGAATTTAGTACAGTCAAAGTTAGGTCCAAGGGGGGTCTGGACCAGGAAACCCCCCTCCACCCTTGTCTACGCCACTATGACACGTTACAAAAAAAAATTATAATACAATTTGTTCCAGGTCAGACACAAAATTAAAACCCGACTAAATACTAAGGAAAATGAAGTTTTTTTCTGCATTTTAGTCAATTACGATGTTGGTCTGGAGACGCCATGTTTCAATGGCCCAAATTTTAAATCTATTGCAGTTGGGAATTTTAAGAATATAGCCCACCGAAAGATCGAGTGTTGAAATAATTTTAAAATAATATACTTTTTACCATCAAACGTACGATAAAAACCCATAAAAATGCGGTGAGGTATAGTTTCTTACAACAATGACTAGTTGGCGTATGAACTTCTCGGAACTTCCATATTTATGATAGATCAAAGCATTTCACATTTCTACCTGTAGAAAATAATAACGTGCTCCTGTAATTTAATTAGTTTTAAGTGTATTAAAACTAATTGAAATGAAGTGTATTTTGTATTTAGTGTAAAAGTGTATTTTGTATTTAATGTAAAAGTGTATTTTGTATTTAGTGTAAAAGCGTATTTTGTATAAATTGTAAATAATCTTGTGTAATTAATATTTTGTTGTAAATTTTGTAAGCCGTAAAATAACGGCCAGATAAAACCATCTTAAAATTCCCATTGTAAGTCCAAAAGGACTCTCCTTGACTGAGATATTGGCGCCCGAGCGGCAATAGTTTCCGAAAACTAGAAATTTCTCGTTTCCGGTGGTGCCTACGTCACTGGGGTCGAACAATAAGCCTCAGTTCCGTATATATACCTCTGTCAGGGAGCGTCCGAATTCAGTTGAACGTCACAATTTAATTCAAAGCCCAAACTAAAAGGGTCTCCTGCCAAAGCGGGCAATAATCGGTCCCAAAAGGACAAATGTATCTTTAAAACTAAAGTGTTTAAATAAAATAATTTTGGTTCATCAGAACTTAACGTGTAGTTTTTTCGCGACAAGCCGCGTATATTGTTTCAGTCCGATATACTCGGTGTTAAAACGCTCTCCTCAAAAAAAGAACCACCCAGCTTCGGAAGAAATTAAAATCAGTTAAAATTAAAGCAAGTGTCGGCTCTAGGTGAAGTAGCTCTTTTTTCAACAGATGTCGCTATCGTCGAAATCAAAACAAGATGCTGAAGCTACATTTTGACTCAAAAGGCGGGACATAAAAGTATGCTTCGCGTTGATTGGCTCGTTTGTAAATTTGTCAATAACTTCAATTGTAGTAATTGTTTACTATATATTTTATATGGGATATATAATTTAGGTTAAAGTTCACTAAGCAGAGTAAAAGTGGTCTAAATATAATACTCTATAATGGCTCTCTGACGACGTTATTGTTTCGCTATTTTGAATTTTAGCTTCCGTTCCCATTAATAGATGGCTCCACGCTCTCCACGAAAGTCACTTTTTCGAAGATTCGGATAGATTCATGGCCATCTCTAATAACAGGGGCCTTTTCATAATACAGGTGGCAATGATAGAGCCGACAGTTGCTTTAAAATTCGGCAAACCCGCGAAATCATTTTCTTCACTACCAGGCTTAACGGAAGCTAGGGGTGATTGGCGTTAGTTACCATAGATGTTAGTTACGGTTAAAAACAAGACGAAGCGCGTGTTAGCAGACGATTTTCCTATTTAGTTCATGCTCTCATTAAGCGGTATATAGAATTAATTTAATGCCCTTCCAATTACTTTCACATACATTGCAATGATGCCATTGCAGTATTGGACATTAGAGAACTTACTTCCAATGGGACTTGTAACGCCACATTAAAATTCGTCACCTTACGAGAGCGGATGAACGTTGGTGGAGCCATCATTTGGCCTTTAATGTAACCTTATAAGGTGCCTTATAAATCTAATAAATTCTTCATAATTCTTAAAATATTTAATATTTTGATTATATTCCTTCGATATTCTAATAGTAATTTTGATTGTTTGTGTGGGAAATACGCGCGAAAAAAGGTGTACCTCAATTGCTGCGGTCTTCTTCAATCGCGAGAAACATTTGGAAAGCGAGAAAAATAGTTGTAATTTTCGCCACAGATGGCTGTAGCGTCTCTAGAAAGCGTCTGAAAATAAATCTTTCAATTAGGAGGAAATTATTTTTATAATATGGCTTAGTGTATTGATGAAATAACTATAAATTTACGTTATTAAATATTTTGATATCCTCTATGTGTTTATTACTTATAATTATGTTCCATAAGTATGTCAGTTAGTAGAAATAATTACTGATAGCATAAGTCTATAATTATTTTCCATAAGTGTGTTAGTTAGTCGAAATAATTATTGATAGCTGTTTAGAATGACGTAGACTTTATGCCATACTCAAAGGGATAAGCGCCTTTAGCGAAAAAACTACGCAGCTTACAGCGAGTTATCAAGAAAGCTCACTATATAGAAATATAATTTAAATATTATTAAATGTTGATCAACGGTCACGTGACGTCGCGGCGCTAGAGTCGCATTATACATAAAGCTAAGACAGGGATGTCTAATGCGCGGTCCGCGGGCTGCTCGCGAAAATATTCGATAATTAATTAACTTTTAGACATTTTGAATTCCAATTTTAAAATCAAATGTAGCGCGCATAGTTGTATTTAAATAACTCCTTAAAGCAAAAACCACGTCATTCAAGTTACGTGGGTTTTTCTTTCAGCCGAAGTAGTGTTCTCATTCCCTTCAACGAAACAGCAGCATCGTAACGTTGAATTTTCCTTCTTGATTATAAAAAAAATATCCTTATTTCTTCCCCTGTTTGGGAAGCGTTTTTCTTGGGTCGTCTGCTTCTCTGTTTGTTACAATGTTACACGTGCGACTCAATTAAGCAATGAATCAATTTTCTGATTGGCAATGAATCCAACAAAACAGATTTTATGATGTCAAATACTAAATAGTCGGAAAATCTAGCCTATCAAAAAATTTATGCATTGCTTGATTGAGTCGCACGTCAATGTTACCTCCGCTAGGCATAACGAATTTCTCTACTCATTGTTTAGAGGGTGAAAAATGGACGTTATCAACCTACAAAACCTTCATATCTTCCATCTAGGAAATATACAAAAATTTTATAATAAAGAGTAACTAAAATAATTAGGGCTTGACCTTGAGAATGGTGATCTCGATCATTAAAATTTGGAATTTTGGGCTGGAAAGGTCGCTTCTATAAAAGAAGAGCAATATCTCAAAAAAAGATATGATCTTACCAGGGGAATTATAATAAATGAAAACCAAGCTACTCTTTAAGGTCAAAGGTCAAATATTTTAAAATGAATTAAAACAATCAAAAAGTTCGAAACTTCTAAAATCATTTAAAACGCTTTAAAATTAGCTTTGTCCTGTTAAAATCGGACTACAATATGAGCTTCCCGTTTTAGTGGTCAAGGTCATTGTTTACCATATTTGGCAATTTTTTCAAAGTCTGTAATATCTCGATATTCATTCATCGGATGTTTTTCTGCAAATTTGAATAAAATTATCGGGTTATGTTATATTATGTGTTCGAAAAATAACAATATATTTAAATAATTATTATTTAAAATAATAAGTAATCAGCTAGGCTAATACCCAAGGCACCACCTTAGGCACAAGTCGTCGAGCGACCTTTGAGTAGAAATTGATTATTTAATTAGTAGAAATTGATTACTTAATGAGTAGAAATTGATTATTTAATTAGTAGAAATTGATAACTTAATATATATAAATTGATTACTTAATGAGTAGAAATTGATTATTTAATTAGTAGAAATTGATAACTTAATATATATAAATTGATTACTTAATGAGTAGAAATTGATTATTTAATTAGTAGAAATTGATAACTTAATATATATAAATTGATTACTTAATGAGTAGAAATTGATTATTTAATTAGTAGAAATTGATAACTTAATATATATAAATTGATAACTTAATATATATAAATTGATAACTTAATATATATAAATTGATTACTAAATATATAGAAATTGATTATTTAATAAGTAGAAATTGATTATTTAATGAGTAGAAATTGATTACTTAATAAGTAGAAATTGATTATTTAATGAGTAGAATTTGATAACTTAATATATATAAATTGATTACTCAATAAGTAGAAATTGATTACTTAATAAGTAGAAATTGATTATTTAATGAATAGCAATTGATAACTTAATATATATAAATTGATTACTAAATATATAGAAATTGATTACTTAATAAGTAGAAATTGATTACTTAATAAGTAGAAATTGATTACTTAAAAAGTAGAAATTGATTACTTAATAAGTAGAAATTGATTACATAATAAGTAGAAATTGATTACTAAATATATAGAAATTGGTTACTATATATATAGAAATTGATTACTAAATATATAGAAATTGATTACTTAATAAGTAGAAATTGATTATTTAATGAGTAGAAATTGATTATTAAATATATAGAAATCGATTACTAATATATCGAAATTGATTACTAAATATATAGAAATTGATTACTAATATATCGAAATTGATTACTAAATATATATAAATTGATTACTAAATATATATAAATTGATTACTAAATATATATAAATTGATTACTAAATATATAGAAATTTATTACTAAATATATAGAAATTTACTTTGTTGTATCTATAAATAGTGATCTACCAACACAAATTAACTTTTAAGCATTGAACTAAAAATTGACCTGAAGGTCTTAGAATTTATTTCTCTGTATTTTTCCTTGGCGACAAATTTTAACTCTTTCAGGCCTATTTCTCTAAAATGATTTTCGATGTCCCCCACCAATTTTTTTATATCCCTTTTTTAAATTGAATTCGGGGTCATTGGACACAATTAGGGTCTTGTAGAGGTACGAATTCCGCGATACTAGACCGTAAAAAAGCCCCTTTTATCAATGAAACGCTTTTTCAAGTTCAAGGGCACTACACCAGGAAAATTTTCCGCCAAAGATTTGTCCAAATCTTTCGAGATTCTACCAAGAAACTTTCTAGTGGGCACAGTCGAAATAGCCTGGGATTAGCCTTGAGCTATACTGAACTTTTACCGAGTTTATTATTTAATTTATTGTGGTCTTTAGGGTTTCTGTGATAGAAATAAAATATGTTGACCCAACAGTTGTTGTGTCCTATTTAAGGGAAACCTATTTTCAATTTCTTTAGGCATAGTGTGAATAAATAATAAATATAATAGAGAAAGTCTTTAAATATTTATACACTTTTTGTACTAGGCGAGCAACTGAAAGGAAACAAACAGGTTCCATGATCTAATATTTTTTTCGAATTTTGTGGGTGGAGCTTAATTGAGGAATGGGTCATAGTCGCCATCTGTGCGTCACTAATGCAATAAAATTATAATGAATATAACATAATAAGGAAGATTTTTATCCGACTGTGCTGAAGATGGAGCTAAACAAAATTAAGAAGCTATTCCGCTTTCATTTAAAAACGGCGCGCGAAGCAGACTCGGTGGCCCGTTCTAATTAACACGTGACACTGAACGTGTGTCGCGCGCCGTTGTTAAATAGAATTAGAAGTTGCTGTAGATCCAATAATGTTGGTGTGGCGCCATCTTCAGCATAGTCGGGGAAAAAATCTGACTTATTATAATGAAATATTTATAAATCATTATTATAATGTAATATTTGCACATTACTCTTATGTTGTGTATTATAATTTGCTATAATTATAATAATTAATATTGTTATAAGATTTATAATTAAAATTTATTAATTGAGTTTAATTATTAGAATTTAATATGTAACTAACGTTTGATTATTAGAATTTAATATGTAACTAACGTTTAATTATTAGAATTTAATATGTAACTAACGTTTAATTATTAGAATTTAATATGTAACTAACGTTTAATTATTAGAATTTAATATGTAACTAACGTTAAATTATTATTTTAGTATTTAATATGTAACTAATGTATAATTATTATTTTTAGTATTTAATATGTAACTAATGTATAATTATTTTTATTAATTAATATGTAACTAATGTATAATTATTTTTAGTATTTAATATGTAACTAATGTATAATTACTATTTTTATTATTTAATATGTAACTAATGTATAATTACTATTTTTAGTATTTAATATGTAACTAATGTATAATTACTATTTTTAAGTGATTAATATGTAAATAATGTTTAATTCTAAATATGTAACATGATTAATATTGAAATTATTTTATAACTATATTAATCTGTAAATAATGTTTAATACTAAATATTTAACATGATTAATATTGAAATTAATTTATAACTATATTAATATTGAAATTAATTTATAACTATATTAATATTGAAATTATTCTATAACTATATTAATATTGAAATTATTTTATAACTATATTAATATTGAAATTATTTTATAACTATATTAATATTGAAAATATTTTATAACTATATTAATATTGAAATTATTTTATAACATGATTAATATTGAAATTATTTTATAACTATATTAATCTGTAAATAATGTTTAATACTAAATATTTAACATGATTAATATTGAAATTAATTTATAACTATATTAATATTGAAATTAATTTATAACTATATTAATATTGAAATTAATTTATAACTATATTAATATTGAAATTAATTTATAACTATATTAATATTGAAATTATTTTATAACTATATATTAATATTGAAATTATTTTATAACTATATTAATATTGAAATTATTTTAGAACTATATTAATATTGAAATTATTTTATAACATGTTTAATATTGAAATTATTTTATAACATGATTAATATTGAAATTATTTTATAACATGTTTAATATTGAAATTATTTTATAACATGATTAATATTGAAATTATTTTATAACATGTTTAATATTGAAATTATTTTATAACATGATTAATATTGAAATTATTTTATAACATGTTTAATATTGAAATTATTTTATAACATGATTAATATTGAAATTATTTTATAACATGTTTAATATTGAAATTATTTTATAACATGATTAATATGGAAATTATTTTATAACATGTTTAATATTGAAATTATTTTATAACATGATTAATATTGAAATTATTTTATAACATGATTAATATTGAAATTATTTTATAACATGATTAATATTGAAATTATTTTATAACATGATTAATATTGAAATTATTTTATAACATAATTAATATTGAAATTATTTTATAACTATATTAATATTGAAATTAATTTATAACTATATTAATATTGAAATTATTCTATAACTATATTAATATTGAAATTATTTTATAACTATATTAATATTGAAATTATTTTATAACTATATTAATATTGAAAATATTTTATAACTATATTAATATTGAAATTATTTTATAACATGATTAATATTGAAATTATTTTATAACTATATTAATCTGTAAATAATGTTTAATACTAAATATTTAACATGATTAATATTGAAATTAATTTATAACTATATTAATATTGAAATTAATTTATAACTATATTAATATTGAAATTATTTTATAACTATATATTAATATTGAAATTATTTTATAACTATATTAATATTGAAATTATTTTAGAACTATATTAATATTGAAATTATTTTATAACATGTTTAATATTGAAATTATTTTATAACATGATTAATATTGAAATTATTTTATAACATGTTTAATATTGAAATTATTTTATAACATGATTAATATTGAAATTATTTTATAACATGTTTAATATTGAAATTATTTTATAACATGATTAATATTGAAATTATTTTATAACATGATTAATATTGAAATTATTTTATAACATGATTAATATTGAAATTATTTTATAACATAATTAATATTGAAATTATTTTATAACATGATTAATATTGATAATTATTTTATAACATGATTATTGTTGAAATTATTTTATAACATGATTAATATGGAAATTATTTTATAACTGTACTAATAATTTTTAGTCAATTATAACCATTTTTTCATAGCCCTAACTGATCGAAAGTTTTGTTTATTTTATTCCGTTCTTAGTTCGATAATAGGAATTTTTAATCTGTGTTTTTAAATTGAGAAGCTAGTAAATGCAGTCGTCGGTGCCACCCGACGAACTCTCAAAGTTTACCGCGAATCCGGCGAAAAGCATTTACCCGCTATGCTTTATTAGCGGCAACGAAAGGAACTTCGTAACTACCTGTTATATTTATACACTCGTTGGAGGAAAATTAAACTTAAAAATGAAGTTTATTTTGAGAATCCGATTTCCTTTGGCTGTCGCGGTCTAGCTTTTTATATTTTCTCGCTTCAATCTTAACTATCCGACGTATTTTAATAGTTTTAAATAGGCTCGATTCTAAAAATAGTGTTTCTCTCTTCCTATCGTCGAAATATTGGGTGGCCTCTCTTCCTGATTGCGAAGAACACCCCGAAAATAGTCCGCGGAACTTTCGTTCACTCGATTACGGAAGTATAACCCAGTAAAAAGACGCCGAAAACGACGATTTTTTTGCGGTATTATTCTTAGTGGAGAGGTTAAGTACGTTTACCAGGAATACGTCTAGCGTTCCTTAACCCTTACGCGCGAACAGCTGCTCGCCGGCCTCGTGGAGAAACCATTGAATTGGGAATAATACTGCTAGAATTACAATTACCATTTCGGTTGCCATGGTTACGCGGGACCTGTTCTGAGACGACTGTACGATATTCATCTTTATAATTGGGCGGTAGCGCCATCTATATTTTGTAAAGTTATATGATTCGCGCAAAAATTCAATTGCAATATAGTTGCCACCACTAGAGACAGATGCCGCCACGGTTGAACGATATAGTTTAAAAAGTCTCCATATTGAACGAAATTGGTCCCGCGCTAGCCAGATTTATTTGTACCTCTATTTATTCCCAACTCAATGGGTGAAACCTAGTAAACGCCAATTTTGAAGTTTTAAAGTTGGTAGCCAATTCGAGTACAAGAATGCGAATTGCACAGCTAATTTAGAAAGCAGACCCGACAAGAGTGGGGGGGAGCCGGTACGAATTCCCAGGGCCCGTGCAGCCTAGGGCCCCCGGGTTTGAACAAACTAGCTATACTTATCCCGGAAAAACATAGCTATCTCCAATAGTCAGGGCTCTCTTTGGGCCCGGAATTTGTATTTTACTGGGGCCGGGCCCGCTGTCGGTGGCCCGGGTAATTAGCGCTTCAAAACGATTCCCAGATAACAGTCGCGTTAATAATTACGATAAATTAGATATCAGATTACTTGCATATACTCTCAGAGTTTATCAGATTGGTTAATGATAGGGCTCAAAAGGTAAACTAGATAGTTTAAACCCGAAACTAATCTTAAATCATATCGTACATCGATAGGTCAAAGGTGAGCGGATTTTGTCGTTTACTAAGTTTTTTCATTGGACAGTCACGGCTAGAAATTGTTGGGTTTAAGAAACTGACTTCGTGAATTTCGCGTTACTTAATCTCACCATTATATATTGTTTTTAACGAAATTGCGAAGGTTGAAAAAAATGGGTTGGTCGCCTACCGTCTTAACTTCCACATTCTAAACATAGCATTCTTCACGCGGTTTTTTTCCTGTTGAGGACGGAACGATATTACCGGTGTTGTAAACTCCTAGACGTTTTAAGGTTAAATGCTCAAGCTCGAACATTTGAACATTTGAAATATTTATAAAACATTTAAAAGTTGGTAAAACTTGTGTGGCCCTTTGTTGTGGCAGAAACCACCTTATTTATTATTATTTTAATTTTATTTTATTTTTATTCTTGGGGAATGAGGACTAGAATAAAAGGTCAAAGTTGAATTGTTTTGTTGATAAATTTATAATCAATATTACTTGTTTCTGTAAATATACTTTCGGTTTTTCAGCTTGAAATATCGCTTAAAATAGCGTTAGATGTTTTGTTCTTTAAGCTTAAAATAGCGTTAATTGTTTCTATCTTTAAGCTTAAAATGGAGTTAAATGTTTTGTTCTTTAAGCTTAAAATAGCGTTAAATGTTTGGTTCTTTAAGCTTAAAATAGCGTTAAATGTTTGGTTCTTTAAGCTTAAAGTTGCGTTAAATGATTTGTTCTTTAGCTTAAAATAAACGTTTTGTTCATTAAGATTAAAATAACTGTTTTGTTCTTTAGCTTAAAATAAATGTTTTGTTCATTAAGATTAAAATAACTGTTTTGTTCTTTAGCTTAAAATAAATGTTTTGTTCATTAAGATTAAAATAACTGTTTTGTTCTTTAGCTTAAAATAAATGTTTTGTTCTTTAGCTTAAAATAGCGATAACTTTTTTGTCTTTAGCTAAGGTTAAAATATCGTTAAATGTTTTTTTTTTCTTTACAGGGTCTATTTGGCGGTATAAAACCAGATTCCATTGGTTTAATCCGGTTTTTCCAAACACCACATTTCCCCCTGACATTTTGTTTATTTTCCAATAAATATTGGGGTCGTAGCTGACCTCTGAAGTGTTTTTTGTTGCATTTTTATGTATTGGCTAAAATAAATATGCCACACATCATAATATTCATAAATTAAGCTTGTAGCTAGAGAAAGTTTGAGAAGGTAAGGCAGGTCCAGCGTGTTTCAGGTCAATGAAAACATTCTAAAAAGTACGTCTTAGTATAGAAGTAAACTAATGGTTTGGTTTGTGAATTTATATTTTAAATCAGACGTTCGTGGCTTGTTTTCAACATCTGAACCTATATTGTTGGTTGTTAGTCCAATTCGGAACTGGCCGAGAGTGTCAGTTTCGAAAGAAATGTTTGTCAGAAAATGATACATTTTTCTTACGTTAAGGGGGAAGACTACAGCGGCCATTGTCTACTTTCGCGCTATTTCAAGCTGAACTCTTTTAATTTTGTATTTTAACCTCTAAATTTAATATATATGTGTAAAACAGCCTCTTTTTTAGTGATTAAAATAATTTTGACCATTTCATATTTTAAAGTAATTAAGTTATTACGTTTTAATTCGGACCCCCGGAGCTAAACAATTCGGGAAAGCGCCCAAACTACCCTTTAGTTAGGGCATTATATCTCGTTAACTATTAATATTATAATTATCAAAATTATTTTAAGCACTAGAGGAAGGTTCAGCCTAATAAGAAAAATATAATTAAATTGTGTAATTGTTCAAACAGAAACGCTCAGCTTGAACGAAAAAGAGGCTTTTACTGTATTCTTCCTCCTTAACGAAAAGTGAAATATAGTAATCTAAAACTTTGAACAATTGTAAAGCTAATATTTTGATGAATAAAGCATTGTTTTCACGTTTCCACAACCCGGATTTTTCTCTGGATTATATCAATAATCCAGTTAAATCTAGTTCGTTATAACCTTACTGGATACCCCATTTCCAACACTATTCAATATAGAGTATTGTTTAGATATTTTGTAACAGAAGCTAGATCAGAAGGGCGGTAGTTACGTTATAAACAATCCGAAACGTGTTGGATGATGTTTCGATTTAGTTCATAAAATGAAAAGGGTGAGCTTGGATCGATTAGTTAATTCATCAGTGGCGGCGTAAGGGGGGGGTGAGGGGGGTGATCCGCCCCGGGTACCAGGGTAGCCAGGGGTGCCATCGGAGAAGCTCGAGGGGGGGGGGGGGAGGGTGCAAATCAGAACGATTAAACTTGAAGAAGACGGACCCGTGAAAACTTCTGCACGGTCCTGGGGGTGTCACAAAACACTGCCGCCGCCCCGGGGACCCAGCCTTCTTAAGCCACCACTGTAGTTCATACTTCCTTTAAAATGAAAAGGTTGAGCTTGGATCGATTAGTTCATACTTCCTTTAAAATGAAAAGGTTGCGCTTGGATCGATTAGTTCCTACAGGGCCGTAACCAGGGGGGGGGGGGGGTTGGGCCGTGCCCGCCCTGAAACGTATGATTGTATGTACATTTTTTTATTTTTTATTTTTATTTTTTTCCATTAGGTGCCCCCCCCCCCCCCTGAAATCAAATCCTGGTTACGGTGCTGAGTTCCTACTTCTTTTAAAATGAAAAGGTTGAGCTTGGATCGATTAGTTCATACTTCCTTTAAAATGAAAAGGTGGCGTTTGGATTGAATGTGTGGTGTCTAAGGCTTCGTGCCGACACCATTTGTGTTCGTTAAAAAAAAAACTCGGATCGAATCTGTTTTATTTAGAAGGGAAAGGATCTGGCAAACCCGGAGATAAGAAGACATTCTTAAAAGTGATAATTGACTCTCATTCCGAGAAGACAATCGCGTATCCCATTTGGAAGGCGAAATCCGGAACATGGCCAGTTCAGGGTAGCGCGGTTTCGCCCGCCGTTGAAATTGCCAGTTCGCTGCTTTTCGGTGACACCGAAACGCCATTGACGTCACTCGCAGCCGGCTCCGCGTTTCTGCTTCTACCAGGAATCCCTTTTCATCTTCATTCTTCGCTGCGAGATTTCCGTTTCTACGCGGACCAATAATTTTGCCGGAAGTATTTGTGGCGTTTTTTTTTTCGTTCGTGGAATGGCCGATTAAAACTCGCCGAGACCAAAGAGGACTAGAAAACTGTTTTTCCTCCGATTGTTCTTGTTCATTTGCCTTCGCGGTACGTCATTTTTATTTATACAGGATGTCCACAAATGGGACCGTGCTGATAACTTGGAAAAATATTTTCCCTACGAAATTGAAATTTTTAGGACACACTTTCCTCCGATAGGGGGCACGTTTAATATTTGGTTTGGAATATCTTGAACCACGTCTTTAAGGTCTAACTAAAACACAATTAGCTTGAACCACATCTTTAAGGTCTTACAGATTATCTTGAATCACCATCTTCAAGGTCGATCTAAACATTGGATTATCTTGAACCATGTCTTCAAGGTCGATCTAAACATTGATTCGCTAGAACCACGTCTTCAAGGTCGATCTAAACATTGATTCGCTAGAACCACGTCTTCAAGGTCGATCTAAACATTGATTCGCTAGAACCACGTCTTCAAGGTCGATCTAAACATTGATTCGCTAGAACCACGTCTTCAAGGTCGTGGAAAACATTGATTCGCTAGAAACACATCTTTAAGGTCTTACCGAACACTGGATTATCTTGAACCACCATCTTCAAGGTCGTACCAATCATTGGATTATCTTGAACCACCATCTTCAAGGTCGTACTAATCATTGGATTATCTTGAACCACCATCTTCAAGATCGTAAAAATCATTGGATTATCTAGAACCACATTTTTAAGGTCTAACCGAACATTGGATTATCTTGAACTATCATCATCAAGGTCACACAAATCATTGGAGTATCTTGAACCACGTCTTCGAGGTCGTGCTAAACATTGATTAGCTTGAGCCACATCTTTAAGGTCTTACAGAACATTGTAGTCTCTTGAGCCACGCCTCCAACGTTAAACAAAAACTACTTCGAGAAATGTTGAATTTAGAGACTCAATTTGAAAATGACTTTCACCCGACCTAAACTGACCAAATAAAAGTAGCGAAACTAAAGGTCAAAAACAAGAGGTCACTCAAGGAATAGTAAAATATCAATTGGTCTACTTTTCTAACCGACTGCTTTATACAATCTTTAAAAGTAATCAGTTGAGACAAAAAATTCTTGATTACCGACTTATAAATAAATTGCTAATGCTAATTTTCTAACCGAAGCTTTTTCCCCGGCTCCAACTTGGACTTGAAATTGAACTGCGTAGTATATTTTTCTCTGTGCCGAACTGAATCTTGATTGCGAACTAACTTTCAAAATCAATTCGGTAATAATTTTCTATAATTGTCATATTTAGTGTTATTAGTGTAACTTGAGAAGGTACTATGCCTTACATTCTTTTGCGGTTACTAAATTACCGGTCTAATTTTTGAAGTTTTACTTTCGTCCGCCTAATAGCAAACCTTACAAGGCGATTTACCTCTTTACGTTGACCTTATGAAGTCAAGTTTAATTGACAAATATCAGTTTTATTTTCGAGTTTCAGGAAATCATTATATATATATATATATATATATATATATATATATATATATATATATATATATATATATATTTTTTTTTTTAAATCAACGGTATTCATATTATTTCTTATCAAATGCTAATTTTAAATAAGCGAAATCATTGAAATTCTTTAGTCGATTACAAATCCAACAATAGGAAAAATTCTAGTACAATTTGGGTGCAGACATCAATATTATTTTTGAGTAATTTCGAATTTCACTGCCCGTGATATCTCACTTAGGCCAAATAAAGTCAACTTGGTATTATTTGAAACAGATTTCTCGATTAGAATTTGGATATTTTTAAGGTTCCAACAGAGTATAAGATAAATTAATTAACTATTTAATTTGCCAAACTATCTAAACCCACTTTAACTAAGCCTTGTTTTGTACAACTTTAAATGCTATACCAAACCCTCAATTTCATTTAGGTATTACAATATTTAATATATAAATTTATATACTATGATATAATGAATTTTGGCTGTTTGTTTATTATGGTTTCAAAAATCCAGGATTGATTTTGCGGATAACTAGGCTAAGACGCTTTTGAAGCGTCGATTCAATTGTACAGCATTATTTTCCTGGAAATTTCCCTTTTAAACCGCGCAGCTGTATGCAAATATTTAAAAAAAAATCTTTTAAATAAACAAAAAGAGCCCTATAATTTGGACGAAATTGAAAATGCACATCCTATATATTGGGAAAATGTTCAAATAAAAGCTGTGTGACGTTTTATTTGCTAAAATAGTCAATTTTAAAAATTGGTGGGGGGATGTTTAATTTGTAATTTCGAGTATTCGTTCCCCCTTTTTCATTTCGTCCTGTTTGATATACATTTCCCCGTCGCTATTTGAACGTTCAGTCGCGTGGCGAACTAGGCCAAACCAGGTAACCGTGCTGCAACACCAGCCCGTGTCGTTCCGCGAGAGCTTCACCGTCACCACCACCGCCGTGGTGCTCGTTCGTTCCCAAACCCAGAAAGTAGACTGTTTAGTATCGCCCAAACGCGTTCCTTTTTCCGCGGCGATGCATCGCGAGTCCAGCAGAAACCGGCCTACGTCGGCTTCGGTCGCCTTCTTATTTCCTGGTTTGGCGACTCGCTCGTAGAAATCGCATTTTATTATATACTTATATCGAAAATTTGCTTAATTTCGCTTTGTGTTGGTGTGCCTTTTGGTTACGGATTTTTTTCTCGTGGCGTTTGGATTTAAAACGATTCTTGGAGCTGATAAAGTGATTTTTAGTGTTCGGCATTTTTTTTTGAAAGATGGCTAAAACGGGTTTAAAGGTAATTTCATATTTGTATTTATTTATTTATTTATTTATTTATTTATTTATTTATTTATTTATTTATTTATTTATTTATTTATTTATTTATTTATTTATTTATTTATTTATTTATTTATTTATTTATTTATTTATTTATTTATTTATTTATTTATTTATTTATTTATTTATTTATTTATTTATTTATTTATTTATTTATTTATTTATTTATTTATTTATTTATTTATTTATTTATTTATTTATTTATTTATTTATTTATTTATTTATTTATTTATTTATTTATTTATTTATTTATGTATGTATGTATGTATTTATTTATTTATTTATTTATTTATTTATTTATTTATTTATTTATTTATTTATTTATTTATTTATTTATTTATTTATTTATCGTAATTAACGTTTATTATTTAAGTATTGTGTTAGTAAGTTAGTTTTTACGCGATTTACGAAAAGTAACTCACCGATATTTTAATTTAACCCACCCGTATTAGTTGGCGTTAAGTACTTTATTAATTACATTAATAATAAAGTACTTAACGGCAACTAATACGGGTGGGTTAAATTAAAATATCGTTGAGTTACTTCCAAAACTGAAATAACAAAATTTTATCTTACCAATTCGAATTGAAAGTAGTCAGGTGCGTAGGAACGTTTTGGATTAAGGGGGGTACAGCTTGGATGTTTTGCAACCCTTCTAAAATAATTTGGCGCCCCTTTCCAATTTCCAGGAGGGTACATTGTAGCCCCCCTTCTTACGCCACTGAAAGTAGTTTTATGATGTGAAATATTGTATGGTATCATAATTGAAATTTGATTGAAATGCGTCGGGAATGGGGGGTCGTTGGTAAGATGGCCCATTTTAATAACCGTCTTTAGGGCGCAAAATTGGGTTCGATTATCATTTAAAGTCCATTAATTTGCCAACAAGTGGCGCTGTAGGTGTGGGATATATCCTCCAAGAAATGGTGTTTTCGCGTCCACGCATTCCGCCTGTTTACGATTCCGGCATCCGGGTCGCCCCCCCCCCCCGAACCACCTTAATCCGCCCTCCTCCGAAAATATTTAGGAGAGAGATGAGCGTTATTTCTTCAGATGGAATGTTTCTAACGAAAATAGATCAATGGAGTACCACTCAAAAACGAGTTTTTTTTCGCCAAATTAAAGAAAAAAACCCAAGCAAAAATTTTAAAAATTTGACTCGTTTATTTGAAAAAAAAAAAAAAAGGTTTCGGGGTGTTATTTCAAAAGGTCGATCCCGAAAGTCAGTTACGGGTAAAACATTCCGTCCCCCTGCCTTGTGAAGCATAGATTCCCTTAAGTTTTCGAGAGTGTAAGATAAGATGACGTAATAAATAAAAATCGTTAACTTAGTTTAAAAAAGTCGTAACTAGAGTTACGGCCTTTTTAGATTTAAAAATAAATGAGGAGTTTACGTGATAAAAGCTTTGTGATACCCTTAACGATAATATGCTTTTTTATGTAAATCATGATGCGTTGCCAGCAGGGATGCCAGATTATCAACCAAAAACCCGCCCATATTAAAACGAAAAAAAAGCCCAAAAAAAACCGACAATTCTTATTTTGAATAGCAGCCCAAAAACTGTCGATTTACCCAAAAACCAGCCAAAAAACTATACAGCTGGTCGGACCCAAGAGCGAGGTTAATGGTGCGTATGGATCACATAACCTAGAACAAATAAATAGCCCAATTTCCCACCAACAGCAAACCCTTTTATTTCCATCCAATTTTCATGAAAAGAAGCCCAATTGGCTACTTTCCAGCCCCATATGGCATTCCTGGTTGCCAGACGTGCGATAATAGGCGAAACTATAAAGTCCAGGGGGGCTGAACAGATGGTAGTCACATGACTTTGTGTAGAACGGCAACCCCATCTATCCTATGAAATTCGAACTATTATTTATTTTATTTTCCTAACAACGTTTAAATTTTGATCGATTCATTTAAATTATCTAATTATTATAATTGTTTAGAACATTTTATAATAGAAAAGTGTAAGTTAATTAACTGTCTGCAGTATTTGGAAGGAATAATTTTTTCTTTACCGTCGCACGGCCAACTATGAACACGAGTTACTAAATCGAAGTTGGCTGTGATATGGCAGTCACGTGATTTTGTTTTCCCATTTTAGCAAGTTGGTTAAGAGCAAATTTTCTTTATAGTTTCGCCTATTATAACATTTTCCAATAATTCAGTTTGCGTTTACGATAACATACAATAATGTTTTAATTTTTCAATAAAGCGTCTGCTTAGAAGACGAAAATCCAGCAGTTAATGAGCTTCTTGCATTTGCCACTACGTAGCTATATGTAAACTGAAAAGGCTAATTGGCTGAAAACCAGATAAAACTGCGATACGATAACATACGATAAAGTTTGAAATTGGCTGAAAACCAGATAAAACTGCGATTTTTATACAAGTTTTCAATCGGTTCAGCTCTAAGTGTTTTTAAAATTTCACAAAATTAACGTATTTTTTTCGCACTAAATTCAAATTTTTCGTCAGTTTTCAGATGTACGTTAATTTTTTTCTTAAATCGAAAATTTTTTGGGTCTGATACGATAATATTAGTTTCCGGAACTGTCGACGCTGGAAAACACAATCCCGTGTAGTAGAATTCGTAATTGTCAGTTTGCAAAATTCGGTTTGTTGACAACCTTTTCATAGAAACCATTTTTTTTCCCAAGAAAGATTCGAAGAAGCATTTCGCCAAATGACTCGAAAATAAAATAAGAATTAAATCTTGTACCGCCGTGAAGGCATATTGGTCAAAGTACCGCGATTTTAGAAATTAATTAAATAAAACTGTCCCTTTTACCCTTTCGTGTTCAATTTTCGAAAAATAAATTGTTTAGAATTGGCAAAAACTTAAAGCTTCAATTTACCCAACGAACATATAAGGTTGTCTTTAAGCCTTAAATTGGTTTAGTATTTTTAACATGCACGTTTTACTTCCTAATTCCCGATCGACCTAGCATATTTTCCCGCAAAAGCGAAGAAAATTTTAATATCTAAATATTATAATTATTATTATTCGTAATGTTTTAATGTTATTTACTAATGTTATTTGCCTTTTATTTGCAAGTGGCGCGGCACGTTTGCCTGGTTTTTGTATCGTCCGTGATGCGTAAACGTATTTTTCGATTATTTTAAGTCTGTTCTGGGATTGTATACATTTTAATTTTTTTTAAAATGAACGTTGTGATCGAAAGACGGCCTGTGGATGGAGGGGCGGGGGGGGGGGGGGGGTGCTTATTAAGCGTAACAAGTACTCTGTAACCCAGTTCTTGGTCTGTGTGTCGTCATCCAACTGAAATCGCCTCAGGCCTTGGTGATGATGTGCCCAGCCAGACCGAACCATCCTTCTCCAGACTTGAATGAGTTAAAAATATACACATATATTTTTCATGGTCATTTTTTTACGACTTTGAATTCGAAGTCTCCGTTTTAAGGTATTCGCTTGTATTACGTTTCTTGTAGTTTAGCGATGGATTACTTCAGTACAAACCCTATGTAATCACAGAATATCACTATAAAAATCAGTGGAAATCACCGAAAGATGAAGATAAAGAGCACGAAGTCACCGAAACGTTGATATAAAGAGCACGAATTTACCGAAACATTGATATTAAGAGCACGAATTTACCGAAACATTGATATTAAGAGCACGAATTTACCGAAACATTGAGATAAAGAACACGAAGTCACTTAAAATTGAGATAAAGAACCTAAAGTCACTTAAAATAGAGATAAAGAACACGAAGTCACTTAAAATTGAGATAAAGAGCACGAAGTCACCGAAACATTGAGATAAAGAGCACGAAGTCACCGAAACATTGAGATAAATAACACAAAGTCACTGAAACATTGAGATAAAGAGCACGAAGTCACCGAAACATTGAGATAAATAACACAAAGTCACTGAAACATTGAGATAAAGAACACAAAGTCACCGAAACATTGAGATATAGAACACAAAGTCACCGAAACATTGAGATAAAGAACACAAAGTCACCGAAACATTGGGATAAAGAACACAAAGTCACCGAAACATTGAGATAAAGAACACAAAGTCACCGAAACATTGAGATAAAGAACACAAAGTCACTGAAACATTGAGATAAAGAACACAAAGTCACCGAAACATTGAGATAAAGAACACAAAGTCACTGAAACATTGAGATAAAGAACACAAAGTCACCGAAACATTGAGATAAAGAACACAAAGTCACTGAAACATTGAGATAAAGAACACGAAACAACTAAACATTGAGATAAAAAGCACGAATTCACCGAAACATTGAGATATAGAACACGAAGTCACCGAAACATTGAGATAAAAAGCACGAATTCACCGAAACATTGAGATACAGAACACGAAGTCACCTAAACATAGAGATAAATAACTGAAAATCACCGAATTATTGAGATATATAACCTTTGTTTAAGAAAATCAATACTAAGGTGTAAAAATATTTTTCGGGTGATTACTACACCGTATAGTTATATTTTCGGGTGGTTAGTTTAAGGTCACACGATATTCTGATTCCATGTGTAAAATCCCTGTTTTCGACAATTGTTTTAAATTTAAAACGGCGACAAATTGGGGTTCACTCGAAAAATTGTAAAATTTTTCTCTTGTGCAACGCTAAATTTAAACCACTACTTTATTGGTTTACTTGAAATAATTTATTATATAGCCATTTTTATATAATTAGTAATTGTTTTACCTGTGACCGTCTATATTTGGGATCACAACTGCACCGTAATTTTACCGAGTGAATTCGCGAAATCTTCCTAATAACTAAAAACTTTGATAAAAAATGTTGCTTTCCTCCCCCCCCCCCCCCAAGCAATTACTCCAAAGGAACGACCCTGGCATTAAATTGGTATAAAATTCTAACTATACACGTTCTAAACCTTATTTTAAGAGAATTACAAAGGATACATTTATTTATAGTTAAGTAGAACTATGTAGAGATGATATATAAGCTTCATTGTCTATTTTCCGCTGGTACGATAAAGGGGGAAGGGAAAACGCCACCAGTGTGTACTTCACAGTGGTGCACCAATGATTTTTTTTAAATATTAAAAGATAGTAGATTTCCATAGCATAGATTTAATAAATTCAGTGACGAATATAGATATCGCTTTAGAGCCCTTATAAATGTTTCATTCAAATATATCTCGAAAAACGCTGAAAATAACAATCTTAGTTTGTAAATTGTTAGAGTAGTGCAAATACCATTTTTTGGGGATCGAATCGAATATCAAATATTTTTTTTTAAGGCACGTCAAATACCAAATCGAATATTTATAACGTATAATAATTTGGTCGAATATTTTTAGAGCAAAATTTGAAGCCAGTTAACTGATCAAATACCAAATAGTATTTCGAATACCAAATAATTCGACGTATTTGGTTTTGAAATAACCAAATAGTTTGCATAATTGTCAAAAAATAAAAAAGTAATTGAAATCACTGTTCATTTTACTTGCAATAGTAAAATACTAAACCAAATGTATAATATATATTTTATTTTATTTAATAAATTTAAACTATAAAACTAAACTTTTTCAAAGAAAACTTTTACAAACAATATTTAAAATACACATTTTTAAAGTTTAACTACCCCAGCGTTCTCCTCTGGTGGCTTTGAAACTCAACAAATTAGAAAAAGACCCGCGGTTATTCGACCAGTTTGCAAACTATTTGAAAATTCCAAATACCTTTTTCCTATCTTTTCGAATATTCGACTATTTGATCAAGAAAAACCGAGAAAAACGAATATTCGCGACCTTTCCCAAATGCTATTCGATTTGGTATTCGATTGAATTATTTGGTCTAACCAAATTTTTTGCACACCCCTATAAATTGTAACTAGAATCTAACATTTTAAACTTTATTTATCGACTCAATATATATTACTATATATGGAACGAAATATTTTACATTAAACCGAGTACGGTGAAGTTGATGAACTTGTATACTACAGGAAAATTGCAATACACGGATGATTTTATGCGCTATTTCAACACTCATTATGACTTAATTGAGATGACTTTAAGCATTTAACATTAAAATTGCGGCATGAGGCTTAACAGACAGTGCTAATCTTTGGAACTGACTTTTCCCATAAATATTGTATCTACACATTTGATATTTGAATATATTTTAGAAGCAAAATCATAGAAATCAGTTGGAGGCAAAAATCGGCACTCAAATCGTAGCGAGGGATCTCAAAACAATAAGAATGAGCCAGATTTCTACTCCAACTATGCTGAAAGACAGTGCCGTTTTAGGACCTTCTTAGGCCCTGGGCACTAAGACCTTGGTAGGCCCTATTTCTAAGGAGATATTTTTTATTGTAGGCCCTTTCAAACCTTTTCTGCTGGTAGAGTAAAATTAAAAAATGCATTTGGTTGTATCATGAGCGCTCGTGAGACAATTGCGGTTGGTCCAAAATGAATATTAATTAAGTTCTTTGCCGACTGTGGTCACTTTCCATACTCCAATAGCGCCATTTGTGCCTATGTATAGGGATAATTGTTACTTAAAAAAGAACGTTTATAGAGAAAGATTTTAGAATTAAGTGGGTCTTTTGAAATGTTCTACTTAAGTTTTTTCTCATGTTGTAGACCGGTTTCGTTTTCTAATAGAACATTTAAAATTTAGAATTTTAATTAATTATCCCTACTCTATAGCCCTTTGCTAAATACTTATCATTTTCTTGTAGTCCGAAATTTAAATGTATTTACCTAAAAGTGTTTAAATTAATATTTCGAGTATTAGATGCTTAAATTTGAGAAAAGGTTTTTTTTCCAACATTATGTTACACTAGGTAGAGCGAAATTTTGGAATTTTTGATGGTTGTTTGAAATTTTTGGTGGTTTCGACGATTTTAGGGATTGGCGGTTTTGGCGGCTTTCTGGAATATTGGTCTACTTCGGCGGTTTTTGGAATTTGGTGTGTTTTGTGAAATGTTGGATGTTCTTGCAGTTTTTGAAGGGTGATTTTCTGTTATTCAGAATTTTTGATGTTTTTGGGGTATTTTTCGGAATTTTTGGCGGGTTTGGCGTATATTTTTGGAAAATTCGGCAGTTTTGGGATGGTTTTTTTAGGGAAAATTCGGCGGTTTTGGCGTGTTTTTTGGAATTTTTGGCGTACGTTTTTTTTTTTTGGAAATTTCAGTGGATTTGAAGTGTTTTTCGGAATTTTTTGTGGTATCGACGATTTTCTGGATTTAGGGCGGTTTTCTTGTGTGTTTTTTTTTGGGTAATATGGGGTGTTTTTTTGGTACACAATAAAATTATAGATTAGTAGTAACCCCACTAGTTTCTCGCTTTATAATATCAATGTCAGCTTACAGGTAACGCATTCAATATTTGTCCAAACTTTCGGTGGGGTTTTTAAAATCGTGAAAATGTTATCTTTCGTGCTGGTGGAATTAGTGTCCAATCGTGGAAGTAGATTTATCTAGAAAATCGCATTTTCGCGACGATTCTTTCCTGATGGAATAATATTTTATCGAAAGTAGGATTGGATTTTACTTTTTTATATTTATATCGGCGAAAAGGGGAAAATGTAGGTCCCTTCCTAAATCGTCAAAAATTTCTCTTTTTGGCTCGTGAAAGTCGGTTTTCCCCCAATTTGCCAAAATAAAAAGTGGTGATAAATTTTATAATTACATCTGGGAAAATATAAATGTGGTTTTTCTCGTGGGGAAAGCGTTTGGGGGTTGTAGAATTTTTTTCTTTTAAGATTGTGTGAAAAGAAATTTTGACTGAAATCTCCATCCTGATCCTTTGATGTTTTTTTTAATATTATTTCATCTATATATTGCCTCTTAAAAGCCGCGTTTACTTTTCGAAGGGTCGGCAGTCTTTTCATCTTCTCACATTTCTTTTTAATCCGTTTAAAAAAAATGTAAACGCAAATGATTACAGTGTGAACGGCTAATGCCAAACGATCTCTGCGTCCGTCAAATTTAATCTTTACACCAGTTCTTGCCCCGTTTAAATTATAGAAATTCACGGTTAATGCGTTATTAATTAATTAATTAACGATATTAATTTTTCCCCAATTGAATTTGATATTACAAATACAATATTTGTATCATCATAAGATCATAAATATGTATCATATTCTTCATGGTTCAATATCACGGTTATTACGGTCTTTGTTAAAATTACAATATTTTTATAATATATTATCATAAGTAACATAAAAAATGTCATATTCTAGTAACATGGCTGATTCTTTATAAGAATTCTAGTGGCTTACGTTTATTTACAATATTTCCTAAAATAATTTTATATTAAAATATCAATATTTTTAAAATGTTATATCATAAGTAATATTAAAGCCATAAATATGACATGTCCTAACTCTAGTTTTTTTTAAGTAACCATTCAAAGTATTCTTCGGAAGTGGTAGGTACCGTTTGGTAGGATACTTACACTCCATATGTTACTTATAATATTATAAATAATTAATATCTTCTTATACAGCTAGATAATAATTTGCAAAATATTTCTATCTCCCAAGAAATTAAAAATATAAATTCTCGTTAAATTAAGTTATTATTTAACTAGCATTAATATTATAAATATTAATAATAATCAATTACGGTAATTTCCAGAGATATTAGATAGTTTATTCCATATGATATTGCGGAATGTCGCGGTTTGGAGTAGTGAAAGTTCAAAATCTGTAAGCTGGGGGGGGGGGGTATTCCCCGTCTCGCTTTCGACGCGTAGTCTTGTTTGTAACTTTTGACGCATGCTCCCGAAGCCGCCGTGGCTCGGAGCTAGAAGACGCAGCGTCTTTCGAAACAAGGTTAATAGAACGTAGAACCAAGAAAAAAAACCCTTCTCGCTCTCTGTCTGTGCAATTCGCCGTTCTTTCACACCAGAGGGACGACTGATCACTAAACGCTTAATACCACTATAAAATGTAACTTTTTTTGCCAATCTCGCTCATTCAAACTGGCGGGGAACATAGGGGTTTATCACCCCCAGTCAACTAAAGGGGGGGGGGGGAGGGGCTGAAATGGGGGAAACAGTATGTATGTATATCTCTATTTAATACAATTGCAATTTTCTATACCTGGGAGGGTCAGACTTACCATCATAATGTAAGAATCCATTTTTTCAAAGATCTTTTTTTAAAACCTATATATTTCCCATAATTTCTTTCCTTTGCACTTGACCCATTTCGAGGAAAAGAGAGTCTGCTTCCAAAGCGAAATTTAACTATATTCCTCAGAAAAATACGCTTTTCCCACCGTTTTACATAATAACAATAATAAATTTACGGTATGTATAAAAAAACATTATTTAAATCAAAAACTCTTTCAGGTGTAAAAAATATTTCTGCGGATAAATTAAATGGGGTGCCAATTTTTGGGGCTATCTAGGGCGAAGTGTTGGTCCTCGTCCTGAGAAAATTCCCCCTTTGATTTATATATTTATTTAGTTTGCTTAATAAATATTTAATTTCACCCCACGGTCGTATATTATCTAATTGTTTAGGAAAAAATGCTACTTTTCCCTTTCATTTTTATCAACATTGTTGTCGTTGTTTTAAGATTTCTACAAATTCAATTCGTTTCCGTATCATTCACCTAAATACATAGGCGCTACGGATAATATTTTTGCATATCGCTCCCAATATAGATACCAAAAAAAAATGCTTAAAATAGAATTGTAATGAATTAAAATTAAATTATTGAATGAAGAACGAGTCGCTGTTTCTGTAATTAGGGACTTGGCACTATGACGTCATAGAACGTCATCCGTGATTTTTTTCTATAAATTAAAAATTGATTAATGAAATTAAAAACGACTTCGTTATATTTGCATATTTAATAAAATATTTATGATATTTACAATTAAAAATTGTACACCAAAATTTTTATTACCCTATTAGGACTTTTAAAAAGAGTGTTTTAAAATTAACTATGAAACTATATTTTCCATAGTCATTAAATCATATTGTACCATTAGTTAATAATAAATAAGTGACACAGTTTTTTTTACAAACGGTACGCGATAATATCAAAACAATAATTACTATTATAATGGAGGAAATGTAAGGAGTCGTTTTGTAAAAATATTTCCTCTCGGCACCGTGATGATCGAGGGATGAGACAGCAAACCCTTTTTTCAGCGCTTGATGTCGTCAAAACGAGCGTCAAAGCTACTAAGTCGACAGCTGACGTCCTCACGTACGAAAAAAGTCTTGTGTCGACCCCCTTTTTCTATTGACCCCCACTCTCCATCTTGCATTTGTAAAAATTTGTTTTTCAGCACTACTCCTGACCTTTTTTCTATTTAGGCAATACTAGTATCTTAAGTAAATAGTTCTTAAAGATGGAATCTATTTTTAATCATTTAAATATGGGAGTTTCTTAAAATTTTTTAACCGTACCTACTTTTTACAATATAAAATTTAAAATACAATTTATCACGACAAATTTAAAATTTTGTTTCTGCTCTATTTTTCATCGTGATGTAAATGGTAGCGGTGATAACGAAATGACGGGTAAAAACGAAACGCATTTGGATAACCTCCAATCGTTTAATAATATCTGCCTTAGAGCGTACATTCACCCAAGACGAAAATTGCGTCGCAACGCATCCTTTATTAACTTTAAAACATGCCTATTTCCCTCTAGAGCGCGTACCCTTCTCGCTCGAGCCATTAGCTTATACGACGGGACATATTCAATTTCTTCAAATTTTTACCGCGATTTAAAGGTCAAACGCAATTAGGAACAATATCCTAGCAACGGGTCAATTTTTAATTTTGTTCTTAGCGTAATTAGCACTTTCTTTGGCGCTAATTTCCATTTAATTTCTTTACAGGAGAATGTCGGCACGCCGTGGCCTACCGGTTTACGCGAAAGTCGACGGCCATAGAGGGACGCGAAGCGGGCTAACGGGAAACGCGTCATGGAGACGTCGACGATGGCGGCACCTAGTGGCCAGAACCCCAACCATAAACTGGAAGTTTTCCTGCAGGGTGCCACGCACGTCGGAGACAGCGGGTCGTCGCCCCTAAAACCTCCGCCGTGGCTCGATAGGGAGCGCTTCTATCGCGCTAGAGACATCTTCAATCGCTTCTTCTTCAGGTAAGCCGAACGCTTTTTGGTTTCCTAGACTTCTTACGTAGACATGGAATTTATTACAATTTTCCTGGCTCTGCGGGAATTGGGTAATTTAGGGCAAACCCGATATCTGGTTAAAATTATTTTTTAGATAACTTCAAACGGGGCTTCGTTACATTTTTGATCCGGGAAATGTCAACGCCATTCTCCATTTTGAAAAGTGCGCGATTTCTTAGAAAATATTTAATTTTTGATGTAAATCACGTAAGGACCTTGAACCCGGCGATACTAAACGCTGGCGCCATTACGTCGTGGTAATTTTGAACTTGCGCGGGCAGTTGCGTAACCGTTCCGTCGCTATACTGTGTGAAAATTCATTTTAAATGGAATGAAAGAGTCGAACTTTATTTTCCCGTTCAACACGATGCACTCGCGCCATCTACTCGTAACAATTTAAACTATCGCGAGAGGAAAACGTTAGAAAATATAGATCAAGGGAATAACAACATACTTTACTCTTTCCAATAAATTTGCATACGTTAATTCTGATGAGCATTAAGACAGATGGCGATATATTTCCTAACCTTGAAGCCTAGAGACTTTGACGCGAAACAAAGTCTATAGAAACAAATTTATCTGGCTAAGGAAAATTCATCGAAGTAAGCGCTCATGTCTTGGTAATTTTTAGCATTTTCTTCGCCCATTTGGCCGGACTGATGTTGATTGTTCACATTCCGTCCATGGTGGGACCCCTGCTCTCAACAGGGAATTCTTCCTCCATGGTGTGCCTCTTCCGGAGGTACTTGGGTACCTTGCAGCACGTCAGGCGCTGGTACGAAGGCGATGTTTGGAACCCAGCCGACGCGGCCCACAAATCCATCGTCCAAGTGCGCAACATGCACAAGCGAGTCGGTGAAAAACTCAACAAGAGTACTTCTTCTTGTCCCAACTTTAAATCGTCCACTAACGCGTCTCAACGAGACGTTCAACCTCTAGTCGGAGGTGAGATAAAAGTTTTGTCTCTATTGGTTTTGTGGCTACTGACACTGGATGTTTTTGGCTTGTAGTCTCTGAAATTGGATGGTTTTGGCCTCTTGTTGCTGACATATGATGGTTTTGGCTTGTAGTCGCTCATATGGGATGGTTTTGGCTTGTAGTTGCTGACATTTGATGATTCTTAGCTTATTGGTCGTTGGTTTTTGTGAACGCATGCCGGGGTTACTGGTTATTAATATTTCTATCACCATTGGTGTTGGTTGCGAGCTTACCGGCCTTTTAATGGAAATGTCCCGTTCTCGTCTCAGAACTCCAATCTTCAGCCACATCCTCAACGACGACCACGAAACCGGAAGAGGACACCGAAGCCGAGGTGACCTTGTCAGAGGAAGGATGTTGTCCCGTCACGGGTTCGTCGATGTACATTTCGCAAAGGGACATGGCTCTGACCCAATTCGCCTTTTTGGGTCTGATCGTCATGTTCCCTAAGAAAATTGGCATCCACTGTTCCCGGGAGGATTTGGAGTGTCTCATCCACTTCTGGAGAGGGATCGGCTATCTACTGGGCATCGACGACCGCTACAACGTCTGCGACGGCAACTACGACGAAACCGTGTCGTGGTGCCGAGAAATCTTGAACGGTTGCATGAAGCCCGCGGTGGTCAACTCGGGACCCGAGTCGGTCTCGATGAGCCGCGACATTGTCCGCGCCATGAACACCTTCATCGCCTTCCTGAGTTGGGAGGCACTGGCCAGGTTCTGGTACGAGTTACTGGATTTCCCAGTCACCTTCGCCACCGGTTTGTACCAGAAAACCGGCTACTGGCTGATGAGGTTAACTTTCCAATACTTGCTCAAGTTTCGGGCGTGCCACAAGTTCTTCAATTACATTCTGCGCGTGGTCATCGAACAGACGCTGCGGAATAGGGACAAGTACGAGAAGAGAATGAAGGCCAAGTCGACCAGCGTCGGTTGAATCCTAACTTCCCAATCGTGAATTACGTTTCAGCTATGCGCCGCGGTATGGCGCTGAATATAAATACCTCCCACTAAAACTTCTTTATTTGGCGTTTTATTTTATCGCGAAACGCTAAGTTCATATTTAAATCATCGATTTATTTTTGAACGCGTTTATAGGATTTTGTATATTTTCAATTAGGGTCGTATTCGCGGTGTAAAAACCAGACATTCAACCTCAAAACCCCCATCCCTGACTTTTATAAATATATATTTTAAAATGAACTTTAAATTAATATATAATAAAAATGAAGTTAGAGATAAGAAACTAGAAATAATCTCGGCGACTCTAAAAACTTGTGTCGATCCTTCACCACGGACATAGTGGCGTGCGCGTCCGGAAGTGACCGGCTTCGTAGGATCATATAGTTGACCATTGCTCAAAAAGAAAAAGTAATAGTATTTTGTTTTGCAGTTACGTTGTAATTATTATTAAATTTTTAAATTTTTTTCGTATTGAATAGTTTGATTTCGAAATATCGCTGCCTAAGATAACAAGCTTTTAAGGGGCGGCTCTTAAATCGTAGGCCAATTATTTCCCAAAGACAAGCGTGTCCAAAACTGTGGCAATGTAGAGAACTGTTTCTCAAAAAACATACGTTTTTCAAAAATAAAAATTTATTAGGAATTTCTGAATAAGGTTTTTTTATGATTTTGTAAATGACGTTGATAGTTTGCCTTGGTACACCGATAACGGGAATTTGCAAACTGAGTGGTAATGCTGAATCTGTAATCAGTTACGTAATCAATTTTATGCAGCTCAAAGCTAGAGGCTCGTACATCGATTACAGGAATATGGAACTGACAAATGTGAGTACCCTTTGGTTATGCTCAATCTGTAATCCACTACTTAATCACCTTAACGCCATTGAGTTGGGAATATTAATCTAGAGGTCCAATCAAAACGTCGGATTTCAGTATTTCGTGAAACAAGTTTTTAAAAAATAAGAATACTGCCGTCTGCTCCCAAATGACGAGAAAACTTTATCATTCTACCAGTGGCGCCGTCTATCTCTCAATGGTTCATTCAAATTAGACGCGTTTTCCAGCAAAGATATTTTTTGTTCAAAAATAATGGATGGCGCCGCGGGTCATATGATAACGTTTTATCGTCATTTTAGGGGAGACGGCACATTCGTTATTTTCAAAAACTTGTTTCGCGGGGAGCAGATTTGATTGGATCTCTAGATTAATATTCCCAACTCAATGCTTAACGCAGTCAAAGTTGTATTACGGGGAGCGTAAGTCTATAATTACGCTCCAGTGGAAGTTAGTTGAAATAATTACCGATAGCTATTTGTGGAGTGACGTAGAATTGACGTCATACCCAAAACGATAAGACCCTCTAGAGAAAAAAAAATACCCCATTTAACTCTTCGTAACAGGGCTAACTGCACGTGCTCACTATGACAAAGAGACACGGATCACGTATTAGGCCTACTGACTTATTCTGAAGTCCACCAAAAATTGGTGTTCATCCTAAAAACTGCTCGGTAGTAGAAATTGAACATGGAACTGACACACTAATCTGAAACAAAATTATACACTTATGAGCAGAGTGAACAGCCAGGGTGTCCAAAAACTAAAAAAGTTTCGAGTTTATAATTTCAATTTAATATCGATTTTACATCAGGATATTTCTGATTTAAAATTATGATTGTCAATTTTTCTCAGTTTTCGTTCGTAGTATTGAGGATGGCGGTTGGCGTTGTCGATCAAGCTTTTGACCAGGGCGTTGTACATCCATCTGAGGACGGCGAATTTCAGCAGAAACCCGTACACGAGATTTCCGGCGCAATAACCGAGCCAATCGTACACGTCCATTCTCAAGTCGCAGGGGAAACCCAGACTGTCCTGTTGGTAGGCCACCATGGCCCTCCAGCGCAGAATCTTCATGAAACTATTCATGGCAGAGATAATGCCCTGACTCATGGCGATGGCCTCTCGTGATGCCTCGCTAACCGCGTTGCCGTACACATCGCGCACGATTGACTGGCAGTTCCCAACGGTGTCTTGCCAGCTGTCTCGTATCAAATTGAACCTATCCTCTACGCCCAGCAAGTGCCCAACGTATCGCCAGAAATGGGCCAAACATTGGTAGTCTTCTCGGCTGCAGCTGAAACCGACTTTAGACGGATAGAGGACGATGAAACCGACGAAGGCGAACTGCGTCAAGGTCATGTCGCGTTGCGAAATCCGGACGGCTTGTCCCGGGGCCACGTTAGCAGCCACTTTGGAATGTTGCAGTCTGACTTTGTCCAGCGATTTCCTGGATTCCGACCGCTCGTCGCAGATGTCCCCTTCGTACCATTTCCGCACCTCGGTCAGAGTGCGGAGGTAGCGTCGGAACAGAAGCACGGAGCTCGAAGACTTGTTGGTGGACGCCAGTGTCTCGAAGATGCTCGGAATGGTCACCAGGAACGTCAAACCCATCAAATGCGCGAAACAGATGCTTAAAAAGACAAACGAAAATGAGTAAGCAACATTTTTGTCTTTCCTGATTCTCGTTCCCTGTTTTGCTTTTTGAAAGTATTAATACGTAATACTTTTCATATGGTCTTTGTAAGGGCGCGTTTTCAAAAAAAGAGAAAAATTTCCGATCATTTCATCGCGAAAAACCAGTGTTAGGCCTAATGGAGATTTTAGGTGTCACCGCGAAAATATTATGTTTGGCCATTCTTGGTTTCCATTAGCGCCCGTCATAATGTATTTTTAATTACGCACGTCAAAAAGTTTGTACGTCTCAGCCTTGGTTTCCACTAGCGCGCGTAACAACGCGTCATTCAACTTTGGGACGTACAATCGTTTTCTAGCACGTAAAGAAAAATATATAATGGAACGCGCTAGTGGAAAACAAACTCCACCCTTAGTTTCCACTAGCGCGCGTAACAACGCGTCATTCAACTTTGGGACGTAGAATCGTTTGGAAAAATACATTATGCGCCCTAGTGGAAACCAAGGCTAAGTGAGGTTTTTTGCGTCAACGTTCACCATCGCGAAAAATGAAACCAGCAATACGGAATCAATTGCGTTTTTTAAAGTGAATGTCAAACATAGTTAAAGGGGCTCCGAAGTTCGGTGGCAAAATGTGTTTAAGTCAGTAAAGTGCGAAATTTACGGTTGACTCTGCCCGCCTCTGCCAAGGCCGAGTGAGGGGTTGGGGGGAAGGAAAAGAATGCTCAATTTTCTTTTTTTTGCCACAGAACTTTGGAGTCCCTTAAACTGTATTTGACTCGAGTATGGATTGTAGTTGGCTTCTTTGGCTAGCCAGATGAATCTGATAACCGACCAACCGGAAATATTTAATTCAGTGATTCCATTTTCGCCTTGTCAGTGGGAAGTAAAAAGTATCAACTTTATTGAAGCGCCTATTAGAGAGCTATTTTAAAATTTCAATAATTGAAATTTTTATTTTGCCGCCAAAAGGACTGTCTTTAAATATATTCGAGGAAGTGCAAGTTGTTTATCTTCCTGTTACGCGAGGATAGCGAGAGGAACAACGCTGTTTTGGCTTTATTTCTAACCTTCAGGGTATCATTGCTTTTAAATTAATACTTCCTGATTGTTAAGTATCGGATATAACCTTTCCTCTAAACCGGCTAGTTAACAATTTTCCCAATAATATAAAAATTATTTTTAATAAAATTCGGTTGTTTATTAAGTTTATAAAACGCTTGTTTATACGACTGCTAAAACATAACAAGGGGTTACGGGTTATTAGAAATAGAAATTTCATCCAGGGATATTTTGTAAATTGTAATGTTATGACGCCAGCTGAAAGCAACAGTTTCTATTCCCATTTTACATTTTCTTTAATTTTTACGGCAATATTTACCAAAAATCAGTGGCAGAAAATTTCATTTATCTCAAGCAGGTTTTCACTATGGAGAAAACACCACGACGCAAAAATATCCCTTAGGCCTAATTCATTTTTTTTAGCGTCGACACTCACCGTCGTGGCGTTTTTGCTATAGTGAAAACCAGCCTGAGAGAGAAGAATTGAGTCTTTGCAACGTAGAGGGAACGAATTTTCAGCACTGACTTTCAGAATCCATTTTGTAACGGCCACCGAATTGGTCAAATTATACTAGTTTCCGGAAATAGGGCAGGAAAAATACCAAATTATGATTTGTCCAAACTGCTTTCAGAAACCACCTGAAATTCGGGCCGAATTTTAGAAATGATTCTGTGGCAATTTAATATATAACCTACAAAGGGTTCCAATTCTAGGTGGTTTCTTTTCGCTTGTTCCGGAATTTCGGAGTAGGGTAAGAAGAGTAAGGCGATGACGTCTTGTACTCCGATTCTGGGGTGGCGAATAGTTTGAGTCGGAGTAAAAACGTTTTTGCAAAATGGCTGCCACAGATAGCTAGCCAGACGACCAAATCCGATTTACTCTCTTCACACCTCCTTTTCAGAAGGAGTAAAAAGAGTAGCCCTAATACTCCGGAACAAGCGAATAGTTTATGGGGCGGAGTAATTCTCATCCCCGGAACAGGCCAATAAAACGTTTTAGGGTAAAAAGAGTACACTTTTAGTCCGAGAACAGCCGAAAAGAAATCACCTATTGTCGACTAACTCCTGCTTAGTGATTCGTCGTGGAGGTATTCCCTAAGACCTCGGGAGGTTAAATTCCCTTTAATTATCCCAAATGAAATCGCGTAAATTCATCGAAGTTAAAAATCAATTGGTAGATATCCTTACCTGGCGAAATATTCGTGATAAAGTTGTTTGGCCCGCTCTATTTTGCTCCTGTCTAACCAAACCGGATTTCCGGTTGAAGGTCCGCAGTCTCCCGGAACCGCGTGGCCGGTGACGTCATCGGTGCTTTGGCTGCCGGCCATTGTTGGCATACTCTTAAGAGCAAACACTTTTCAAAAGTCGAGGACAAATTTCTTAAAGACGATTATCGTAGTAACGTTCTCAACATAGTGGAAGTTCTCCGCGTGGGAGCTTCGCGAACGGCTGAGTCGCGCTACCGACTGCGGACAACATTCTGGTGAACCTAGTTCCTCGCCACCAGAGTGGAAGAACATTTTCACTTTCGCTGTTTTCATTGACTCGTCAAAAATACGCCACTAGAGCAGCGGAGTCGTGAGGAGGGCCTACCCCGGAAAAAAGTCATTTTTATTCCCCAAAAATATCCGCTATACGCCGAAGACATTTGGGCGGTAAAAAAAACCGCGAACAGCTATATATATATATTTCTTTTTATTTTTTCTATTGTAAATTTTCCCCTCAACCGATTTCTCGCAAAAAAGAGTTTTATATATAGTATACAAGCGGAGCTCACATACTGCGTCTGCCCCTTCCATAAAATATCTCTCCATTAGGAACTTGCCAAAACTGCATTTTAGATTTAGTGTATTATATTTATTTCTTCAAGAATATATTCATACATACTTGGGGAGAATGACCATGGGTACTCCATCAAATTGGGCAAATGCCCCCTGTTTCATGAGCTATGAATACACTAATATTGTTATTTATTAAATTTTAACTCACATAAGGAACAAATTTAGTTTTTTTCCATCAAATTGGGCAAATGCCCCCTGTTTTATGAGCTATGAATACACTAATATTGTTATTTATTAAATTTTAACTCACATAAGGAACAAATTTAGTTTTTTTCCATCAAATTGGGCAAATGCCCCCTGTTTCATGAGCTATGAATACACTAATATTGTTATTTATTAAATTTTAACTCACATAAGGAACAAATTTAGTTTTTTTCCATCAAATTGGGCAAATGCCCCCTGTTTCATGAGCTATGAATACACTAATATTGTTATTTATTAAATTTTAACTCACATAAGGAACAAATTTAGTTTTTTTCCATCAAATTGGGCAAATGCCCCCTCTTTCATGAGCTATGAATACACTAATATTGTTATTTATTAAATTTTAACTCACATAAGGAACAAATTTAGTTTTTTTTGCATTTGGAAATTTTGTACATGTATTTAAATTAATAATAAACAGAAAACTAGAAGAGATTTTAGAAAGCTTCAAGTTTATATTGATACTAAACCAATATTTCTTTAAAAAAAAACTAAGAACCGTAGTTTAAGCCGTTTATATCTGTATTTCATAAATTTTCATTTTCACCGGGCATAAACTTTGGGAGGGGCATCGTCCCCTGCCCCCCTCCCCGGGCTCCTACGCCGCTGGGTTAAAATATTCCCAGTGAAAATTAAAGTGAAAGTATTTTAAAAAAGCGTGGTTCACTGAGAGATATAATCTATTTTGGTATTACCAGAAGTTTATAATAACTATATTTCCCTGGAAAAAAAATATCCTGAGAAAATAATTTTGAAAAATTAAATGAAAATTGTTGTTTTTCAACGTATTCGGTTAAAAATTTAAGAATGTAATAAAATTTGAAATGAAAAAATACCGATAAGAAAAATAAATTTGAAATGTAGCGCTAAATAACAATGTCGTTATTTCTTTGGGGGTCGTGAGATGGCTTCACCCCAGGATCACCCTGATTCTGGAGGGTTCAACGCACTTTGAAGTGGAAATTCACGAAGACACGAGGGGGGGGGGAAGCAGGCATTACTGAAAATAAGGGGGGGGGGTGGGAAGAAACTCTCGCTTGTCTTTGGCAATATTCGAAGCCAGTAGGGAAATTGGAAATATAAAAAAAAAATTCGTTTGCTGTTACTTTCTACCACGAGCGGACGTGACCTACTTACCGCCGCCAGAGACGTTTATAGACTTCTATTTATAAACTCCCCCGCTCCGCGTTTAATTTGTCGGCGAGTAAAAAAGGAATTAAAATGTTTCTGTTTGGGTACGTACGTGGTCTAGCGGCAGCTTTTAATCCGAAAGAAAGCAAAATTATACGCGAATTTTTACTATATTTAGGTCTTCCTCCAGGTTCATTCTAAATCTTCGTAGAGCCTCCATTCAAGTTTTTAATCTGACCCGTGCTACCTTTTCAGTATCGCAAAAACGCGTACAAGTTTCTAAGAACTGTGGAAATATTAAGTTACACCAAATTCGAATTTTTGGAGGATTAACTAGCGTCCTCTAGTGTCTGCATTTTCATATAGTTGTGCGAAATTGTAACTATAAATTATAGTTTATTTTTGTTTATTTATTATTAAAATTATTAGTTGTAATACTTCAGTCGTCGAATGCAATTTAAAAACATATCGCACTTTTGTATTTCTACAGATGGCGCTACAGACGGATTTTTTGAGCGTTTAGATCGCTCGATTTCCATTCCAAAAAATTTAAGTTCATGGCAGCAGGGCAGGGGGACTTCATAGTTATTTCAAGAACTAAGAAAAATTTTAATGCTGGCCCCATGAAACTCAGGGATTTGCGTGGCGCCCTCTAGTGACTACATTTTCATATAGTTATGTAAAATTGAGTCTATAACTTGTAATTTATTATTATTATTATTATTTTATTATTCTTATTATTTAATATTATTTTATTATTCTTATTATTTAATATTATTTTATTATTCTTATTGTTTAATATTATTTTATTATTCTTATTATTTAATATTATTTTATTATTCTTAATATTTATTATTTTACTATTCTTATTATTTATTATTCTTACAATTTATTATTATTTTATTATTCTTACAATTTATTATTATTTTATTATTCTTATAATTTATTATTATTTTATTATTCTTATTATTTTATTATTCTTATTATTTTATTATTCTTATTATTTATTATTTAATTATTCTTATTTATTATTTTATTATTCTTAGTATGTATTTATTCTTAGTATTTATTTATTCTTGGTATTTATTAGTATTTAATTATTCTTAGTATTTATTAGAATTTAATTATTCTTAGTATTTATTAGAATTTAATTATTCTTATTATTTATTATTTTATTATTATTATTATTTTATTATTCTTAGTATTTATTTATTCTTGGTATTTATTTATTCTTGGTATTTATTAGTATTTAATTATTCTTAGTATTTATTAGAATTTAATTATTCTTAGTATTTATTAGAATTTAATTATTCTTATTATTTATTATTTTATTATTATTATTATTTTATTATTCTTAGTATTTATTAGAATTTAATTATTCTTATTATTTATTATTTTATTATTTTATTATTATTATTATTTTATTATTCTTAGTATTTATTAGAATTTTATTATTCTTAGTATTTATTAGAATTTAATTATTCTTATTATTTATTATTTTATTATTCTTGTTATTTATTATTTTATTATTCTTGTTATTTATTATTTTATTATTCTTAGTATTTATTAGTATTTTATTATTCTTATTATTTATTATTTTATTATTCTTATTATTTATTATTCTTAGTATTTATTAGTATTGTATTATTCTTATAAATTAAAAAATTATCTTGACACTTTCGAGTCTTCAATCAAAGTTTATTTTCCCACTTTTGCATTATAAAGATGGCGCTACATACCAATCTTAAGGCGTTTCCATTCTGAGAAGTAGAACATCATTGCAGCAGAGGACTTACGTCTATGCGTTCTTGGTTACTTTTATGAGCTTTTGGTATAGTCAGAAGTTTATAACATAAAGTTAACAAATTACGTCTTCAGTAGTTTTTTCTCCCTTTCAAAATTAAAATATGGTAAAAATACAATTAATGTAATTTATTAGAAATATCGAAATGAAAATTCTTAGTTTCGGAGAAGAGAAAGTGTTACCATGGAGAAAAAGAAAGGAGTCGTTTTGCAAAAGTTTGTTAACTCGTCTCTGTGTAGCCAGCCGGAGAGTGGGGCTGACAAATGGGAGGTAGACACCGGGTCAGGCGCTTTACGGGCGGGGTACGTCGTCAAAATTATTTAACAAGACGACTCCTTACATTTTCTCCATGTTATTCACGATTTTTTCATCTTATCAATGTTTTATCTCATATCTCAAAATGCAATTAATTGAGATAAGATTTAAACTCTAAATTGGTCGGATGCGGCATATATCGTTAGTTTGAGCCCGTGGCGGATAGGTAGAGTGCGCTACGAAATATTTCTAAAGTCAATTAATGAATAGGTAATTACTATTATCATATGTAATATATATTCGAAATCACTGTTAGCTTCGACCATTATCAAAGGCGGGGATTGTTTGGCCTCTACCGGAAGTATAGTGCGCTAGATCAAGTGATCTATGTGATTAGAGTTAGGTGTTTATTGTCTGCCACAGGAATCCATACCTCTACTTGTAATGCTTATGCAGATTTTCGTCTCGATGTGGCTGACGGTTTTTTTTGACGTCACAACTTAACAAACAACTACGTGAGAGGGGAGCGCGTGCAGAGGGGATTTTTTTCTCTCGTAGGCGGGGCCAAAGCCGTCAGAGTGATCTTACCATACGCGATACGGCAGGATAAGCATTGCAAGTAGAGGTATGGATTAATGTCTGCCACTAATACGAAGTAAAGCTTGAAAGGGTCTGTAAAATAATTAGTATTTTAATTAAAATATTTTCCCACTTAAAAATTTAATATTAAGTAACACCAAGAATGTATTTATTTATATTTAGGAAGAATAATTATGTTGCGACAATCGCCGGGCACGTTGAACGCCTTTCCCCCTTCTCGCGCGGGGGGGGGGGGAGACAAAACGTCATCGGCGTTTGATTTCTATCGCGTTAGGTGACGTAAATTTTAAGCAGCCAATGAAATACCGGGACTATTCGTTTTATTTTAAGTGGAGAAGCGTACTGGGGGGACCAACGGGTGGATTGAGAGAAAGGCTAAAAACCGTCTCGACATAGACATCCGCTTCTACATTAAAAAGTTGACGGCTGATTTTTCTATGTAAATTAACATGATAATTTTTCATGAGTGCAAAGTCCGTAAGTTGGCGAGATATTTTTTTATGCGTGGCTGTTCTAATTTGAAAATTGCGCCTTTAAAAAAAAAGGAAGAGGACTAAGGTCATCTATTGGTCAGATAATGAAGCTACTCGCGTGTTTACTAATGTTAAATGCTGACCACTTTAGTTGTCTCAGGTAACATTGTACCCGACGCGTATTGTACGTAATCATTAGGGCGAGAGCTTTCAAATCTCTGAAGCGTAAATATTTTTATTTTATCCTTCTTATGTTATATTTCTTAGATTAGATTTCCTACGCCTTTTACGTTTTTGTTAGTTTAAATCCTGGATAATTTGCATTTCGCAATTCAGTTATGAGGCTAAATGGTTATTGTTCGTTTTTGCGTCATTTTGCAAAATAAAAATTATTCATTATTACGAAATTATGGTAGAGGTACTAACCTAACCTGAATAGTTGGACAACCTTCGCATACGCAACACGCGCGATAAGTCGGATGGCGTTACTACGTTAAACATTCATTCCGAGAACTTGTATGTTACTTAATATTAAAATATAGTGGTACTTAATTATTGTTCATTCATTTTGGTATTATAATGAATAAATTATAATTTTTAAATGCGAATGAAATCGAACTCCTGACAAGGTAAGAGGTTAATAAGATCTAATTTATCCTCTTATTCAAATGTTATTCCACCTTACAATTTAATAGGTAGCTTATACTGTATAATTTATATTTTGATTTTATGAAATGCGAAATAATAGTTTAGTAAAACCAGAAGTATATAACAATCTCTATCTAGGGAAGTTTTCTTATCTGCTGATGTTCTCAGCTCGAAACAAGGATGATTTTTCAAAACACGGTTTTTCGTCACGGAGTTGGAAGTGATTTAATTTATGCCATATCCCGTTAACAAGTTCCATTAAAGGAAATACGTTTATGGCATACTTATGAATGATTATGTTACTTATGGTGACAATTTCACGACATCGTATTAAATTCGCACCCATTGTAAACTATACCACAAATGTAAATATTTACACGCGAATAAAAATCGCGATTATAGAGAAGGATGCTCCGATGCGGAAACCCCGGCATTTATATAAAGTTCATTCACGTTATTATTTATTGGCTGGAACGAGTGAATATCTGTGTTATTGTAATTTAATCGAGGGAGCGCGATATACATTATCGGTTGGCTATAGCGCTAGGGTTAGCGTACGAGGCCTTGTTCGGGGAACATGTCGAGGCGGCTGGGTCAATATCACTATTAAAAGAGGAAGAAGTAGGGAACCTTTTTATTCAATTTCCTTTTTTGTTTTGATACCCTTTCGATTAATCGCTTCAATTGTGTCCGCTCGTTTGCGTGATTCCTCAATTGGTTTAGAACGAAGCCTTTAAATCCATAAAAACAAACCTTCGCTTTTCTCGCAATCGCGAAATAAGCCTCGCGTCCCTCGCCGTTATCGCGTTCCCCGCAGTTCCGCCGTCTACTCTAGACCCCTTTCATTTTCTCGTCGAAATAGTGATAGGCCTAGTACGTATTTTAAATTTATATTTGTATTCTCAAATATGATATATTTTGTGAATTATATTATTATAGGATGTTGGGTTGGGTTGGTTTTGGTTAATAATTGGAATATAATTGAGAATTTGAGATCATTCATAATTTCCTCCGCTTCAATTCGATATAATTAAACGAAGATAAAATCTCCCCCGTGAATTGCCTTTATGATTCAGTTCCATGGTCTTATAATTGTTATATTTCCTACTTAAGATATTACACGAACAAAATTGTAATTTTTTGCATGGATTGTGAAGAAGTTTTTTTTGGGATATCTGTTTTTGCACTGTTTATCGTCTTACTGTATCTGCACGTTTCCTTGACATTTTCTTGGATCCCTTGTTTGTCTTTGTGCTAGTACGCTTTCACCGATTTTGTAAGGATAATTCTAGAAGACAAATGGCTTTACTAATATTGAGCCAACGTTTTTCCCCCAGTGGTTTCATTATTTCGCCTACTGTCTTCTTGAACCACTAGTCAATCTTAGTTCCAGTCGGTTGATTTTTGCGTCGTTTCGTCGAAAGGGTTTGTACATCCTATTATTTAGATGGGTAAATCTCGGACGAAATTCTTCTTGGTCAGCCGGGACGAAGGCTCCAAGGCTCCCGGAGACTGCGGCTCCCCTCTTGACCAACAGCCCGAATGGTTCGACGAATCAAAAATGCTCGAAGCCACCAGGGTCTTTAACGACTATTCCGCGGCGTAAATATGTCTTACTGTATTATAAGTTTCTTCTTATATTCCACCTTAAATGTGTCAGTTGGTCAAAATAATCCATGTTCTGGGATTCCGGAGTAAGGTATGTAACATTATTTCGTCATTTTACTCAGATTCTGTGGGGTTTATTTTTAACAAACTTATGGTGTCGGCCAAAGACCTTAGACACCAAGACCGATTCTGTGGTGGAGAATTGTAAAATTGTTTCCCAAAATGGCTGCCAGTGGCCATTTTAGTACATATCGTCCGCTTATCCAGAATTTTTTATAAACACCCTCTATTTACTCCTGTGTAGCGGCAATAAGTTGACCTTGATAAATAGTAATTACCATCTCCACCAGAACAAGCGAATAGTTTCATTTAGCGTGGTTCCAGATAGGGTTTGACATAAGGATATTTTTTAGTAGTCAGCCTCCTATCTTAATTTATTTTAGTAGTCACGGACTAGTGGGGGTATAAAAATAAGGACTGCCAACATTTTGCTTTATCCGTTAGAATTAAAATAGGAGTTTGTTTTTTTTAAATGGGAATGATGAATTTATGAGACGCCATATTCGCCATTATTTATGAATATTTAGGTAAATTTTTCACTATTTAAATTGAATAGTGAACCCCCACATTTCTATTAATTTTAGTAGTTAGAGCATTTGTTTTAGTAGTCAAATGCCTTGACTAGTACCTTAGGTCCAACCCTGGTTCCAGACCGAAGAGTATCCACCGAATGGCTAAAATTAAACGGATGATTTCCGGTGAAAACCTTGCGTGACGTAATATGTACGACTACAGTTTGCAGATTCTGTTGCAGACGACGCGTCGTTTTTCACTGGAAATTATTCTGATAAGGTCCATTATTGATGATTTTTACGGTGTTGTAGAATGACGTCATAATCAAAAATATAAGCGCCTTAGAGAGAGAACCGACACACTTTCGCGGAATATAATGATAAACTTATGGTCTTACTTTTAACCGTACATTCTTAGAAAACCTGTTAATTTCGATCTTTCCGAAACGGCACAGTGTCTTACTATCGCATCTGTTGGGAACGATAATAATGAGTCAAGTAGCATCCTTGGTCGAAGTTCTATTGGCGACTGGTCATCACGAGAACCTAGCGTCCGCCGTGAAAAGATCGGTCATGACTACTTACCACGTCCGGGAATGGTACGAAGGGAGAGTGCAAGACCAGGAAGGCCCCGCCAGGAGGGGAGTCAAACTAGTCAGAAACATGCACACCAAAGCCTCCAAGATAGTCTCCGAACAACGGCCCAAGACGGACGACACCGTCTGGCTCTCGCAGTACGACATGGCTCTCACTCAATTCGCCTTCGTCGGAGCGCTCGTCGTCAACCCCAAGAAATTGGGCTTTTTCGGAACTGAGTTAGTCTTTTAAATACACGCCTAGGGCCGCCGAGAGTGGGCCCGGGCCCCGGTAAAATCATTATTCCGCCCCCAAAGATAGTCTACAGGGTGTTTCAAAAGGTTATGCGAAAATTTTGCTGAGTTGTAGGGGCTGAGTTGAGAAGTGTGCCTGTTTTTCCCCCCACTTTCCTACGATGAGTTAAAAGAGCGCCAGAGAGCTAGCCCCTGGAAGTAGGCTGCAACAAGCGCAAAACCAAGTAGCAGAGAAATGCGATTTCAGGGGTACGATGAATTTAAATACTGTTTAAATTTACGTTTTTACGCTGTTTACCTCTATTTGTTTACAAAGTCCTTTTTTACTTATCACACGAACCCAAGCCTAAATGTTCCCTGCTGCTTGGTTTTGCGCTTGTTGCAGCCTACTTCCAGGGGCTAGTAGGCCACACTTTGAAGCTCTCTGGCACTCTTTTAACTAATCGTAGGAAAATAGGGAAAAAACAGGCATACCTCTCAACTCACCCCTACAACTTCTTAAAATTTTTGCATAACCTTTTGAAACACCCTGAATATTATTTAAGATAACTACGCTTTCTTTGAGGAGCTTGGAAGAAGGGCCCAAACACGGTCCCCCATCTAAGCTCCACGGGCCCCGGTAAAATAATAATTCTAGGGCTCAAGAGAGCCATTATTACGAAAGCTAACTACGTTTTCTTGATGAGACGTTGGCCCCTACGAAATCTCTTTTTCGGCCCCAAGGGTGTCTATATTACTTAGACATAAGTAACGCAATAACAATATTAAGTATGTCAATTAGGAAAAATTTTACCCGAACTGATTTTCAGAGCTATTTCGAAATCTATGTTTAGGGGCTGTTCACAAATTACGTAACGCAGAAAAACCACTTTTTGGACTTCCCCCTCCCCCTCGTAACAAAGAGTAACAAATGGAAAGACGCCTCTTCTTAAATTACGTAACAAATATCGAACCCCCCCCCCCTTAAATTATTATAGTACGTAACAACTAATATGCTGGTAATAAAGTACAATAAGATCAGGTACTAAATTTTATTGTTTGTAATTATCATTTGAAATTACAACTGTATTTTTACGCAACACTTTATACCCATGGGTATGAAATTTTTTTAAACGTGAGTAAACCAATGAAAATACAAATGTTTTTAATAATTGTGACTGTTTCTGAAAATGGAGAAAATTTTATTTTACGATATTAAAAATAAGATGTGTTACGTAACATTTCAGTGAAACGTAACATTTCGTAACGCTTGCCAAACCCCCCCCCTACCACGTTACGTAATTTGTGAACAGCCCCTTAGTTCTCAGCACAGAGCCCCCTAGTGTCTATATATGCCTTGGCGAGATATACTACCAACGACGATAACACGCGATTCAGTTCAAATGCGAGTCCAAGTCGGAGCAAGGCTAGAATGTCAGTGTCAAAAAAAAAGTTTCGGTCAGCAAATTAGAATTAAAACCATAGGAAGTGTCATACAGGGTCCAGCCACGGTCAACCAGGCTTCACGGGCCCTGTAAAACCTAAATTTAGGGCTCCCAAGAGAGCTGGTATTACTTAAGACAGCCGTACGTTTTCGGGAAGTAACTTGGGAGGAGGGTCCAAATACGGCCCCCGGGATAAATGTTCAAATACGGTCCCCGGAAGAAAGGTCCAAATACGGGCCCCGGGAGAAATGTTCAAATGCGGCCCCATTTAGCACGGGCCCCGGGAGAAAAGTTCAAACGTGGGTCCATTTAGCACGGGCCCCGGAAGAAAGGTTCAAATGCGGCCCCATTTAGCACGGGCCCCGGGAGAAAGGTTCAAAGGTGGCCCCATTTAGCACGGGCCCCGGGAGAAAGGTCCAAATAGGGCCCCACATAGCACGGGGCCCGGAAATGTGCACCAGCTTCTACCCCTCTCGTCCGGCCTGCGTACGCTATATATTGCGGCACGATGTTATGTAACTTGTAATTTTTGCAGCTCCGAGATAGAATCCATACTTTACTACTGGAGATATATCGGGTATCTTCTCGGTATGGAGGACAAGTACAACCTCTGCGCCGGGACGTACAGAGAGGTGAAGGCCGCGTGCCAGGACATAGTGGACGAGGTGGCCAAACCGACCTTGGCCAAACCGCAACAGAAATACACGAGAACGATCGAATACGCTTTTGTGGGCTTCGGCAAGATAGGCGTCGCCGTGTACTACCCTTCGTTGTTCAACTTCACCTGCGACCTGCTGGGCTGCACGGAGCTGAAGAAGAGTTTGACCTTGAGGGAGTTCCTCGCTCTATGTCTGTTCTCCACATCGACCTTCTTGATGTCGTTTCCCAGGTTCCGAATCCGGGCCAACGCCGAACATAAACGCAAATCGGACATAAGGATTCATCGAATCATTGAGGACATCAAGAAAGGAGAGCTTGTCGTGTCGGAACCAAAAGCAGATTCCAACAACGCCATCTGGAAGATTTTCTATCATATTCAGTCGTTGTTCGTCTTTGTGTTTGATAAACTCCGGAAATCTCACGATGCCTAAGACCATAAGTAACGTGATAAAAATAAGTATGACTCTTCATGAAATGTTTTGTACACTAATACTCTCGCCTAGCTCCGAATTGGACGCGCAACCAAAACGTATAGTGTATTATCGTCTGTGGGCATATTTAGACACTAGGGGGCTTTTTGCTGAATCAGAGATAATTAATTCTTAATTATCTCTGGCTAAACTAACCATTGATTGCGCAATAGCCATGAAAATCAGATCGGTTATAATATTTGGGGATTGTCATACTTATTTGTTTCTATGTTACTTATGCTAAAACGAAATTAATAAATTTGACTTTCCATTCTCAAGTTTTTGTGCAAAAAAGGTGTGAAATGTGCCTTTTTGTCTAAAATCAAAAATACTCGTTCCTCGTTGAAATTGTTATAGCCATTCTGTTCTAATGAATTAGGCTAGCTTTAAATTTATTTCAAATAAATTAGTTTTTTTACATAGTGTGTTTTATTTTAATAAACTCCAAGTCCTAATGTATTTTTGGTTTTGTACAAGTCGTACTGCGAATTACGATACAGCTGGTTTTCTTTGTACTGACGTCGAACGTTTACGCAACGGGTCGGCTAAGTCTAAGGTTAGTTTAGATTTCAAGAATATTGTCTTTAAAATAATATTTATATGTACAACTTAATACAATAGTAATTTAAAATATACAACAATCTATCTAGAAAAATCAATGGAATTTAAAATATTAAAGACATTTTTTACAAGTGGTTAAGCCTTGGACACCGAGGTAGGCACTCTTACTTTAAACTCTTCAGACTTGAACGCTCGAAATTACTTTCTTTGCATGATAATAAACGGTCTCGGGCCTGATAAAGTGACCGATTAATTACGACAGACTGTTTTATTTTATAAAATCTTAAACTGACCAAGATTTGGACTGAGTTTTCATATTCCTAGATTTGGACGTACGAGGAAAAATTCGCTCGGGCGCTGATGGTTTCCGGCGCGGTGAGCGAGATCTCCGATCGTCGGTATAGCCTACACCATGGAGGAATAGTAGAGGAGGGGAACGGGAAGAAGGCGCTAAATCCGACAGCGTAGTGCCAGTTCGAGGCGGGAAAAAAAAGGGGGTAAAGTCGAGGTAGACTTTTTAAAGAATTCAAACCCTAACCGGTAGATCGCGCCATGATCGCGCTGCCTTTGTTGGAATGTATGAATAGATAAAAGTCTACCTCGAGCGACATTGTAGAAAGTGGAGCACGACGCCGCCGTTGATACGAATGCGCGCCGGTTTTTTTTAATTTTCGCCGCGCTGCCGCCGAAATCTGTATTTTGCGGCGCGCCGCCAACGATCTTTTCGAGGCGCGCCACTATTATTTTTCCGTTTTCCCAATGAGTTCATAGTTTTTAAAATTTAAGTCTCAAACTATATTTGTAACCTCTTTTTACAATTTAGTTACCAGTTCTTTTGTTAATAATTTTATCAAACGCCGGCGCCGTTGATTAAATTACCCTAAAGCCGCCGCCAAAAACAAACCTCTAAAAGTAGGTTACGCCTCTAAGCATTAGAAAGACCGGCTGACGGCCTTGGCGCTTTAAGCGAGCTCGCCCCGAGAGATGGAGCTGCCTACTCATATTTGAACGCTAACGGCGCGATTTTTTTTCCCGGTGAACCACGGCACGGTTTTGTCTATTAGAGACTCAGACTAGGTGGATACTTTTCGGTTGTTCTCATAGACATAATAAAGAAATAGACACCTTACGCGGAGTTTGATTTGCCAAAAATATACGGGAGCTATAACTAGCAGACAACCGGCAGTTGTTCCGTATTCCTGGGGTACTACGTGTAAAGCGCCACTTAAGTTTAGTGGCGCTTTAGACTAGGCGCCCACTGGCTCTCTGTTTCGTATCCGTCCTGCCTTCCACAATGCATTGTCTCCGTTACGAAGCAAAGGCTTGTTGAAGCTAGGACGGAGACGTTACGAGGAGCAGTGAGCGCTTGGCCTAGGCCACGTAGTACCAAAAGTGGATATAAAACAGAAAGTCTGGGAGGAAAAGGGTTCGTTAGCTTTCTCAGTGGTTTCCTTCAAAAATGAGGAGCTGTTTCCCCTATACAATGATTGAGCCAATCAGGAACGACTCTGTTACGTTTGGCCTATGTCTCATGACGTCACGGTCAGAGGAAATAGTTCAGATGGGCGATGCTAGCTAACCTAGCGGTAAAACCAAGAAGCATTCCTTGGTAAAATTCCCGAAGACGTTGTCACGTTGGTTAATTTATTCCTTTTTCAAAAATTTTGCCTCTGTTAAGTTCAGCGTGGCTCAAGCTCGTAAGAAATATACACCAGAAGAGTTAGCTTTAAAGCCGAAAAGTAAATTAAGTCAGTGTAATTTACTTATAAAAGATTTGTATTCAATTGGTACTATACAAACCAATGAAGATTTAAACCAAGGCTTAACTAAAATTCCAGTAGATAGGGATGTACAGACAAATTTTAGTATAGTAACATGGATTAAATAACCTTATAAGGTTATTTAATCAATGATAGTAATAACCAAGGTAATAATGCAGAATCGCAAACTGAGATTTTGGGTTCAACTGTATCTCAAGAAAAGGGGGATGAAATTAATTGTTTTACAACTAATAAACTTAAATGTGCTAAACGTAAATGTGAGCCAAATGAAGCTGCTAAGGAGACAAATTGTGATGAAGATTTTACACTGTTGAAGAAATAAAAAGTGGATAACTGCACCCCGATTAAATTACTAACTTCAGTTGATAATGTCCCATGTAGCCTGTCGTGTATAATATTTTATATTGAAACTTTTCTCAATCACCGCTGGGACTTATCGAATTATAGTTTAAAATGTTTCTTTAAATTTTAATCATATTTCACAACTGAAGTAGTTTCTTTAATTGTTTTCCCTGGATTATTTCTACCAGATGAGAGGTGAAACTGATCCGATAACCATTTTTGTAACTGTTGACACATACGGCATTAGGGAATCATGTGCAATAAATAAACCTCCGTTGTTAATTCCGCTCAAAACTACAGGGATTTTATTGAGGTTTTTTGCCAAGCTATCCAATGTACTACATTGGAGAGTTCATTTGCATATATTGGGTCATAAATTATAACTGGGTCAATTCCTTCTTCATTAAGTACTAAATTGTATACCCAATTATTCCATGCGTACAGAAAGCCACTATCCTCCTCTTTCTTCAGAGTAATGCGAATGTAACAACTCGTGTTGAGAACACATATCTTCTAGTAGTTCTTTTAAAGTTCCATTGTTTTTAAATTCGTTAAACACTTTAAGCCGCACACCCCATTCAAACAAAACAAAAATGTTTTTATCAATTATCTACCTAAGCCTTGCCAAACATGTGCATTTTCACAAAGAGCAGACGCACCAAATCCAGCCCAAAGACTATATAATCAGGTGGATAAGGAACTGAAGAAGAACTATAATATATCAGCCGATTTACGCAGGTACATGCGAGTAAAGCGCCATTTGTAATGCTCCGCCAAAGGGGGTAGGCACAAACTAGGGGCATGCTTGGGGGATCCTCATTTTTGATGGAACAGGGCTACCGGGTCCTCCCAGACTTTCTGTTTTATATCCACTTTTGGTAGTACCTAATGCTTAAGAATATTTATCCGGTTTAAAATCAGACACAAACTTTAGGGTAGAATTTGATAAACGGGTAGTACTTTTATGTAAGTTAACATGTTTCATAATTCGTTTTAGTTATTTTTTTTAGTAAAAAGTTATAGAAAAAGTGTTTTCTACAAATAATCTGTTTTTATTTGGTAAAAAAGGTTAATATTAGTTAATAAGTAAAACAATACCGGAAAAGGTTTCATTCCATAAGTAGGATCATATTATTTCGATGAATATTCATTCTTATTTAAAATCTTTGTATAACTATAGGTTTCCCTTATCTAAACCTACAATACTTTCTCAATGGACAATTGCTGTAAATCGCGACACATTCAAATCATGATTTAATTTGTAATGATCACTTTTTAGAACGGGATATAAGAATTGTAAATGGCAAAAGATGGGTCACACCAAAAGCCATTCCAACTCTGGTTTGGTTTCCATAGAATTAAAACAAGTAAAAATAGTCTAAATAATTTAAAGAAATTACATCCAGTTGAAAGTGAAATAGAAAAAACCGGTGATGCTAACTTCTCACCTTTAAATTTTGACCAAGGATCATTTCGTGTAGGTTTAATTATGTTATAATAATTTGAGCAAGATCTCCTTGGTTTTTAGCCAATTTTGTTTAGTTGTTATGAAGAGATATTCCTCTCTCTATAAAAGAAATGTAGTCTAAGAACTAGAACTTGCTGTATTACGAAATATTGTTGGCATGGACATCTTACCAGATCACCACGAACATGTTTGATGCTGAAGTTGGAATCGAACATCATCATTAAGAAAGTTATTAATTTATATTGCAAGCTCAGACTCCACAAATTAGCGAAAGACAAAAATCTAGAAATGAAGGGTCAAGCCATCAGACTTAAATTGTCAAAGCTAATTTTATTTCAAGGACAATAGCTACATACCTTTAGTAGAATCATCCATTTCATCAAAATTCCATTTACTTTTGTTTACAATTTAGAATCTCAGAATATTCCCATAACAAGCCATAACCACAACACACCGGATAGTACACGAGTTACTTAAGCCTTTGACAAAATATCATTTCGCAATTAGAATTTTTTTGTTTTTAATTATAAGATTATCTGCTGCTTTTTATTTGGGTTTTGAAAGAATTAATTGACTTATTTAAAAATTATAATAAAAATTAACCTTATTATAAATTCTCACAGCCAAAATATTCGCGAATCACGTCAGAGTACCTAAAAGATTACAAACACGAACATGTGTGACGTGTCACGTGATGATTTTTATTTTCTCACCTAATCGACAGGCGTCGCTTAAACGTGGTACCACAGGAATACGGAACAAATACCGGTTGTCTGCTTGGCGTCGCCTCCGTATTAACCGCCCGTAGAATCTTGGGTCTATTTCTTTATTATGTCTATGGTTGTTCTGGAACAGAAGGTGTACACCTTTTGCGCTAAATTAAACAATTCGCTTGTTCTGGTGAACTATTCGTCAAGGTCAGGGGTCCGAGTCTACAACTCTCCTTATGATTCGTAAGGATCAAAAATTGTCCTTAAAAATTAAATTATCCTTATAATCGAATTTTCGTATTCTACTCCTATCCTTGAGCGAAAATAGTCCTTAAGTTTAAGCACGGCCAACTTTGATTTCTCGCGCATCTCTCGCGCTACAGCGGCCATCTCATTCGTTGACGTTTCTGCGTTAACCTACGAGCAAAAGATGTGTATGACGTCAGCGCCCCTAGCGGATTATTATTTTTAGTATAGTTTTTACATTGAAGACAATATAACCACCGAGCGTGGCGCTGAACTCCTACACATTATAGTACAGTTTATAGGGGGAAAATCCTTGCTCGCGGAATTTCGACGAATGTGTTGGCCGTAGTAGCGCGAGCAGCGCGTGATCAAAGTTGGCCGTGGTTTAAGTGAGGTAAAACCTCTCCTTAGAGGCGTAAGGACCAAAAATTATCCTTATTTGGCTTATATTTCAAGATGGCCGCCTTGATAAATATAGAAATTTTGTATTAAACATCGATTTTCAGTGCAAAATAATAACAATAAATTGATATCGTAATTAATTAATTTTAAAGGTATTTGTTCCCATGAATAAAGGTATAGTGTATTTGACAGTACATAAATTGGTTGTAATATCTACTCTAAGATTATACAAGAATTTAATTATGTCCAATATTTATTTTCATAATTTAATATAAAGAGATAAGTTCGGGAAACGCTATTGTATAAGAATGGGCCACGTGGTCAAGTTTTATATTTGCTTCTGACGGATCATAAAGAAAGGATTCCATAAGGACCATGATAGTAGAATTTTCGCGAAAATTTTTAATTATCTTTAGCTTATCCTTAAGAGCGAAATAAGGATTTATATTTATGTATGGAATCCTTATTTTTATTAATAAACATTTTTACCCAGACTCGGAACTATTCACCACCACAGAATCGGAAAATATTGTATGCAGCTTATTCAAATGAGCAAAATGAAAATAGTAGTGATATTTATTACACAAAAAAATTACGTCATGTGGTTTCTCTTGTTACCCTACTCCGAAATCCCAAAACTACTCTTTTAAAGCAAGTGGCAGCTCAGTACCTATAGATGACTCAATCGTTGACTACGTTATTACCAAAGCCCGTGCACTCTTCCTAACAAGGGTGATACATTTTTAACATGTTTGTTTGCTTCTGATTCACGAAAGATGACTCTTTAATAGATCTTTTTATAAAGTAACGAGGCCTTCAGGCCGGCGGATAATATGGGTATGGTGGGTAGAAGTACTCACCCGGGAAATTCCGGGTGGGTATTTTACCCACCCGGAATTGATGTCATCAAAGTCGGTACTATGGGGATAGAGCCACGGCCATTGTCACAGAATAGCTAGGTTTCCACAATTTTCCAGGGACTACGTATTTTTCCTATCCCCTCCTTGATTAAGTTAATTCATTCAGTATAAAAACTGCAGAAGTAAATTTGTAAAATAGGTTATTAAATATTAGTTTTTAATTCTAATGAGACAAGTGTGAATAGTAAAATGCAGTCTTCCCAAAAGGGCAAATCACAACTTAAGCATAGACCTTTGACAAGTCTTTTCATTTCCTTCGCGTCCATCCCCTTTCTATTTCTCAAAATACGGTAAAGACTGACTTCTATCGGGAAGTGATGCGGAAGTTAAATGCAACACTATCTTTATCTCACGCTTTAAATATCGGTGCTGTTGAAAACTATGCACGCGGCACTGCCCCGATTGAAATAGATTAAAGTAAATCATCAAAATCAAAATTTAAAAATACATAAAATGACAAAAGCATAATTTTCACAAGTGTATTTAAACGTTAATGTTTGTCGTCATTAGTCTCTTTGTATCAAACATTTATATAAAATAGTTATTAGCTACCTCCCGTTGTGAAGTAGGAATTATAAGTGCATATGCATAAACTATAAATTTTAGAAGGTAAACGATACTAAATGTATATTACATATATGATATTGAGTTGATTATTTGGTTAGTAGTGGGCTCTAATGTAAGTGTTCAAAAAATAAATAACTGATTCTCCCTAAACTGCTTATTTGACACCAAAGCCATAAAGTCTCCATTTATTTTTTAAATAATTGTAATTTAAATAATCGGTGCCTAATTTTAAGGAACGAAGTCTTCTACCATAAATTGGGTAGTAAAAGTACCCACAGTTGTCAGTACTACGTTTTATAACGTTGTCTCTACCTTTCTATATAATTGAGTTTAAATATTAGTACTCAGATCCTTCAAACATCATTACACGTAGCCATATGAATTTTAATAGCTACATGAAATCACGCGTCAAAATATTTGGAAAAATTGTTGAATCAGTTCATTTCCGAAAATGCAAAGCGCAGTACAGTTTTTGCATTGCGCAATTAATACTATGTAATAATAAATTTGAATAATACTAAATTTTTGTAGTTTTTACCTCTATCAATTTCTCTTAATTAGTATTATATAGGCCTATCTTTTTATGTAGGATAACCCAATAAATCCGCCCCCCCCCTTCTTCTGACTACCCACCCGAGATTAACACGATCCGCCGGCCTTGGGCCTTCTTGTTTAAATTTTGCTCTTACGTCATAGTTTCGTCTACGAGTGCGCGATTCAGTCGCTAGCTCGTGCGAAGAAAATACTAATAAAGCTGGGTCTTATGACGTAATAGCAACAGTTTAACAAAGTGGGGCAAGACCATTTTTTATTCTATAAAATAAACTATTTGTGGCGAATTCAACTTCTATAGAGAAGCTAAACAAAGTAAACTATATACCAAATATGTTACAATGCAACAGTTTGCACTTTGTAACGCAACATTTCTTTGTGGGCCTTAACGCTTAAAGTTTGAAACCTTGCCCTTGTCTAGGCAACAGGGTCCAGATGTCATACAAACTCCTGGCCAGAATTGTCTAAAATGACAGAAATTAATTGAAGAAATTTCCCGTGCACGGGGCTCGAGGGGTAAGACAGTCTCAGATAATCTGTACACCGAGTTCGTGCATTTAGCACTGTTAAAGGTACATATTTTGAAGAGTTGGCGAGTTCCATTTAGCACTGTCAAAGGTACGGCAGTGTACACCGAGGTCGCAGAGTGTCTTACCCCTCAACGGGGCTTTATGTCATTCTCGGCGGGTGAGTTCGACTTTGATAGTGTATTAGGTCCGACCGAGGTTTAGCGTTAAAATTTATATGCTAAATTATAATAAATACCTTTCCGATTGATATATGATCAAAATTATGAAAACTTACACGCCTTTATTATGTTTATCAAGTATCAACATACATTGTAGTCGATTACTATTTTTATAAATAGTTATGATAAATATTATTCGTCGGTTAACTTGAGAAATTGTAGGCGCTAAGCTACAAAATATGTTGGGTGTATTAGGGGAAAGTATCCAAGAGATTTTCTTTGGAAGTTTACTGTAAAATATGCAATTTAATGGATTCAAAATACTAAATTTATGTACAACAGCTGGAAGTTTAAGCCTAGAAACATTTTAATTAAAAAGTCGTCTGCTATTATGAAGGGCTTGCCACCACCCTCCTACGTCCCGGTCATCAGAATTAGTGTCGTTAAAGTCGCTCGATGATTTGGGGCTTAGGTGGAGTTGACATTTAGTTAACATATATTAAAACAGCTCGAAGCCTCAAAACCTTTTCGATTAAAAAAAGTTCTTAAAATTTAAAAAATTATTGCATTAAGAGCGATTGTAGTGTTCTTTTTAAAGATTTATAAGTAATTTTCTTCGCAGGCTAATCTAAGAAATTGCTGGAGGTTGTCGCAAGGTTTCCAGAATCATGGGTGACGTCATCGAATCAGATATTGGTATTTTATCTAATTTATATCAATAATTTGTCTTTAAAATGGGGATCAAAGAAGAAACTTTCGCCGTCAATTCTGTGAGCGAGCTAGAGGTCTTAAAAGCAGACAAAAATGATTTATTCGATTAGTTATCTTGACGACGCGTTTTTTTTAAACGAAAACTAGCCAGCTCACTCACGTCACTAACTAACTAACGTTTCATCTTAGACACCAATTATCACCAGGGCTGATTAAGACCTTTAGAGCCATAAGCGCTGAAACATTTGGTGCCATCTAGGAGCAACAAACGCAAGGAGAACGCAACTAGCCTTCATTGGACGAGCCTTTACGCTGAACGTTTTACGGTCGGGGTGGAAGACAATTTCCGAATTTTCCCCTTCCGACGGCAGCAGGCGCTAGAGCGTCTAACCAATGAAAAACGTACCCAGGAAAATGCACGACTTCTGACGGGTTGCGTTCTCCTAGTGCGGGGTGCTGTGTTTGTTGCTCCTAGGTGCCATCATATAAATCTCAACCTGATTTCGCTACACCCAGAAGAGTAACTACGGTCTCTGGGGCTCACCCGGGGAAACTCGTTTCGGGGACCCTTATCATGAGGACCATCTTCCCTCTGAATCTTTTGGGGTCGGCTCACGTCGTATTCCCTTTTGGGCCGTTTTTTGCGCCACTAGCTGCACCATTTACTATTTTGCGCCATCCCTTACCAAAATCATGACTGTCACTTTTAAACTTAAAAAAGGTTTATTTAAAGCTGCCACAGTTCCAAATACAGCCTCAAATCAGATTTAATTCATACTTATTCTGAGAAAATGAGTCTTAATTGAGGTGCAAAAATCTTGTAAAATCAAGTTTTAAATAAGTATGCAAGAATAAACACATTTAAGACTTAATTTAAGCTGCCACAGTTCCAAATACATCCTTATTGATAACTTATTTCTAAATCAAGTCTTAAAGCCACAGTTCCAAATACATAGATCCTTATTTATTTCTTATTTCATACTTGTTTTGAGTCTAAAACAAGTCTTAAATGTGTTTATTCTTGCATACTTATTTAAAACTTGATTTTACAAGATTTTTTGCAACCGTAATTAAGACTCTCGTTAGTCTCAGAATAAGTATGAATTAAATCTGATTTGAGGCTGCATTTGGAACTGTAGCAGCTTTAAATAAAACCTTTTTAAGTTTAAAAGTGACAGTCACGATTTGGGTAAAGGAATTCTATGTATTTGGAAATCTGCCGATATCAGTAAAACTAATATACATCCAGGGTGCCCTGTATGTGAGCAGTCTTCTGCAATCTATAGCGAAATTCTTTACAAATTATTGCATGGCGATCGCTATATAGCTGGTAGTTTTTACGCTAGGGTGTCCTTTAAAAAAATAAAATTATTTTCTAATACACTTAAAATTTTGAAACTGTTATTTTATAACAAAAATTTTAATTTTAAGTATGTGAGGGTTTCAAGTAAGTTTAGCTTAACCAAATATAGCAGGCCAATCCCGTATGACCATTTTGTAACCAAGCTTCAAGATTCAAGTTGCAAATCCATTACCATTAATCTTAAGGGGTCATTATAGTTGAACTCATGATGAGTTCCATTGTTTGGACTTTACTACAATATAATTTTAAAAGTATAATTTAAAAGTATAATACAGTAGATCATATGAAATATTTGGTGTATTGTTTGGACTAATGTATATATATTTATATCAATTGCGCGGCACGAGAGTGAAACTCATTTTAGATAACACTACCAAAATAGCTAGATAAGAGGATCCAGTCGAAAGTTTAACATGAAATTTACGATTACTTTTAGTTTAACTTCAAATTGTTACCTCTAAGCAACTCTCAATTAAGTCCCTTTCAAGTCCCCAAATATGAGTCTTCAAATATGAGACTTAAGTGAAATCTTAAATGACTCTTATTTTTATCTAAAATTCTAACCCATAGTAAACTCTCAATTAAGTCTCTTTCAAGTCCCCAAATATGAGTCTTAAAATATGAGACTTAAATTAAGTTAAGTCTTAAATGACTCTTATTTTTATCTAAAATTCTAACCTATAGTAAACTCTCAATTAAGTCTCTTTCAAGTCCCCAAATATGAGTCTTCAAATATGAGACTTAAGTGAAGTCTTAAATGACTCTTATTTTTATCTAAAATTCTAACCCATAGTAAACTCTCAATTAAGTCTCTTTCAAGTCCCGAAATATGAGTCTTCAAATATGAGACTAACCGTGAAGTCTTAAATGACTCTTATTTTTATCTAAAATTCTAACCTATAGTAAACTCTCAATTAAGTCTCTTTCAAGTCCCCAAATATGAGTCTTCAAATATGAGACTTAAGTGAAGTCTTAAATGACTCTTATTTTTATCTAAAATTCTAACCCATAGTAAACTCTCAATTAAGTCTCTTTCAAGTCCCGAAATATGAGTCTTCAAATATGAGACTAACCGTGAAGTCTTAAATGACTCTGATCTTTATCTAATATTGTAACCCATAATTAACTCTCAAATAAGCCTCTTTCAAGTCCACAAAAATTAGTCTCCCTATATGATACTAAATTGAAGTCTTAAATAACTCTTATTTTAATATAATATTGTAACTCATAATCAACTCTCAATTAAGCTGCTTTTAAGTCTATAGAAATGAGTCTTCCTAACTGGGACTAAAATGAGTTTCATTTAAATATATAATAATAAAACTCTTTTATTGACACTAAAATAGATTTTATTTAGGACCCACAATTCTGGTCTCAGTTTTTAATGCTTACATAATACTTGAAAATCCTTGATCCTTCATTGAGACTAATTAACGACTAAAGTAAGACTCACATTTTGGTAAGGGATATGATTCATAGCAAATTTGGCAATAGAATATTCTGTGGTGTCCCCTTCCTTGGTTGTCCTAATCACCTTTATTAACGACCTCTATTGACGGCTTTTCAAATTTATTTTGCGCGTGAAGGCAGATAATTTTGTCTGTTCGCCCAAGACATGTAGGAGCAGTGTCGTTCGTAAAAACGATTATTTCGAAATCGCCCAGTTATTATATGTCTTCAAATGTGTATGGCAGATGGTATCAAGTTAGATAGTTGCACGTCCCACAGCTATGCTGCTGTACATGTGGTTGAAAGTTATCGTATTGAAAAAATAACCGACAAATAAGTCGAATTCACATGTAAACGAGGCATAACAAATAATATAAAGGATGTTATTCACATGTGTGTCATAAATTTTAGGGCGTGGTCCTTGGATTCTAATGAGTCAAAAATGTCCTATGAACATGGGTCCTAAAATGCTTTGCTTCAGAGTTTTAGGCCCACAAAAACCGGGCCGCAAAACCAGGGCCGTGCTTAGGGGGTGGCGAGCCGGGCGGTCACCCAGGGCCGCTAAAATTTTCCTATAGGGATGTATATACCGGAGGGCCGCTAAAATCACAATTGTCAGTTTCGCCCATGCATTTCGCCCGGGGCCGCGAGACCTCTAAGCACGGCCCTGCGCAAAACAACGAAATAGCCATGTGAAGTTCGGTATTCTACCTTGAATCCAATTTATTATTTATTGGTTTTTTTAACGGTGAAGTGATAAACACAATAGCAAATGTCAAAAGTTCATTATTGAACTAGCTAAATCCTACAATAATTTTATTTAAATTAAGTTCCATTATTACAAAGAATCGAGTTTAATCAACACTGTTAAACTTGGTCAATGCCAATTCAAAGTATTTTCCCCGATGGATGCTTGGATAGTGCTTCTGATTTTGGAAAGCGCACAAGAGCGAAATACGAATGTTAAGGAAACGGAATAGTACATTAACTCTTGAAGACACGGAATGGTACTTGCTAGTGTTGAATACGCCAAATGGTACTTGCGAATGTTTACAATTGTTCCATTTAGTAAGCATGTTTTTAATGGTGAAACGATAATGACCATAACTGATGTCATTAATTGACTTGAGTATAAGTCCTACAATAGATTTAATAACACTTAGATACAATTTTTTAAAGATTCGACATAAATGTTAACTACTTAGAATTTAATTTTGAAACGCAAATTTCTGTTTTATTTAATTGTTCGATATGGCCCCCTCCGGCTCTAATACAGGTACGAGCTCGTCGTACAAACGATTCTCGAAATCTTTGAAAGATTGCAACTGTGTTGCTGATAGCTTCACAGCCATAAATTATGCGTTGTCGCGGGTCGTCAACGTTCCGAACTTCAGTCTTGTAAACTAAGAAAAACGTCGCATAGGTTTAAATCGGGAGATCGTGCTAGCCACTCAACTGGTGCACCACGAATTATCCACCTTAAAGGAAAAGTCGCGTCAAGATGAGCTCCTACGTCGCGGCTAAAATGGGGTGGAGCTCCATCATGCAGTAACCACACGCGCCCTCTCGTGTCAAACGGCACGTCTTCGAGTTATCTTTACTCCACTGGTGAGTGTTGTGCAAGTTGAGTATACAGTCACGGGAAAAATTGGCTTCATCAGCTGTTAACAAAATACTCGAGAACTGATGGCCATGACCTACCTTGTCAACAAACCACTGAGTAAAGTCAACTCGCCTAGAATAGTCTGCGTCGTTCAGAGCTTGAACCTTTTGAAGGTGTACGGGTTAAATTGATGACAAATTGATGACAAATGCAAAATTCACCAAACCATATCGTGATTTACACCCAATTGTCTCCCAACTCGCCGGTCATTTGCTCCAGGATCGTTTTCGACAATGGTAAGAACCTAAAGTAAAGACGAATCGTATCGAATAACATATTTTAATCAAAAACTAGTTGAATTAAGTTGGATAAGTACCTGTTACTCAAGTTCTTCGTGTTCTTTCAAGTGTCTGTCAAAAGCGACAAATGTGCGTCGATCTGGCAATGGTCTTTGAGGGAATAGTAAAGAACTAAGTCAAAAAAGTCAAATAACGAAATTGAAATGTATCCCCCTGACCTAACGCGTTCAGAGCAGATCAAGTTAGATAACACCTGCACAACTAGTATTAGGTCTCATTAAGTACAGCTAAGAGCAAAACGTTCGGTGTGGTATTGTTAGTGTAATTTTTTTCTTCCACCTAGGCTGAATGGTCAGCCCCTGCAGCAAAATGAATTGTTTCAAAGTCGGGCCGACGTCGACGAATTATTAAAAATCTGTGGTCGGCCGACCATACTATTTTGAGTCGAAATGTCCTACCCGAAAAAGGGTCGGCCGACGGTCGACCTACCTTTAACGTTTGACTGTATGCCAACTTAAAAAAGTAATCCCCTGTAGCAATTTGAGGTCGGGCCGACGTCGACAAAAAAGGTCGATCAGCATGGTCGGCCGACAGTTGGCCGACCTTCCTTTTTTAGTCGAAATGTCCTAGCCGCATATGGGGCCGACAAATATTGTCCTAGTAAAATAATGGTCGGCCGACCGGCGATCGACTAGAAAATTTTACTTAATATGGATATATAAACGACTCTTAAATGACTACTGGCCGAATCTGAAATAACTCTGAGCCGACTTTAAGTAGACAGTTTAGCGACTCCGAAACGACGTTGAGTCGACGACCAATTTAATAGTATTTCCGACTCGGACCAAAAAAATATACCAATTTGATTTCCTAAAAGATATTTAGCTGTGTTTGTATTGGTAACATTTTTTTATAAGTTTGTAAACATTAATCAACGATTTATCGTAATTTCAGATTTAATCCCAGCAGTTTAAGAGGCAGGAAATATTTAGTAGTGCTCGCAAAACGTTCCCTCGATTTGAATTAACCATATATTTCCCTAAAATATTTAATTACACGAATATGACCTACTTGAGTTAAGAGATTTTTGAAAAAGCAAACATTTTCAGGCTGAATATATGATCTTTTTCGACAAAGTAGAGTAAAGAAAAGAAATTATTTAAAAAACTGTTTTAATTTGTTTTATTAAATCACTAATTTTCACAGTTCCGCGCGATTAATTTAAAAATAAACTGTTGGATATAAGTCGACCATTAGTCGTGTTATAAATGCGCAATGGCTTTTTCAAGTCACGACAGCAATTACAATTTAAGGTCCACGTTCGGACTCTAATTAATAGTTGCATTGATAAGACTTATTGGGTCGGTAAGTGGTCCAATCTATTAGGTCACCATACCGACTTTAAAAGGGATAAAAAAGTACTTACCTGCAATTATCGCAAAAACGTTTACGACTTTTAGAGTCGGCATCTGGACTAGGATCGAAAAGCGACTTTACGACCAAAGCCCGAGCCTAAATCAACTCTCTGTAATTAAAGGTTAACAGACTTACCAAAGATTGTCAAAACACGTGGAATAAAAGCGACTTCTCATATTTTATTCTACGTGTTGGTTGGGTTCGAGTAACAATCTTTTAAACATTGGCGGCTATTTTCCAAGATGGCGGACAATCCTACTAGAATTGATTCCGGTGTCTTGGTATAAACCCTCTAGCACCAGAATCGATACGCAATAGAAATACGAAAATTTTAGGCAGTCGGCCCGACGAAGTTTTTGGAGTCGGTTAACCATCACATTAAGAGTCGTTATAGAGTCACGGTTTGAAATGGGCCAACTGTGGCCCAACGTCGTTTTGGAGTAAGAAACAGGTACATTTTTAGTCAACACAGAGTCATGCTTTAAAGGCCAGCCGACCATAACTCCCTAGGGCATTTCGACTGAAAGACCAAAGGTCGGCCGACCGTCAGCCAGCCTAGCCATTTGAGGGCTTTGTCCGACGTCGTCCCGAATTAAATTTGCTACAGGGCATAATAAGAAAGTTTGTTTCTTATTTACTATCCGAATTTCGTTACTCTTATAAATTAATACTAAACTTCGTAAGGTCGTTTTTGAGTCGCCAAGTAGTCCAAAATATTAGGTTACCATACCGACCTTAAAAGGGATCAATAGCGTACTTACGCGAAATTATCTCAAAATGGTTTAAGACTTTTAGAGTCGGCATTTGGACCAGGACCGAAAAGCGACTATTCGACTAAAGCCCGACCCTAAATCGGCTCTTTGTGCTACAGGGGAGGCTTTACGAAAATCAAACTGTATCAGTACCATTCTGTGTCTTCAACAGTTTCCTTAACACTCGTATTTCGCTCTTGGGCGCTTTCCAAAATCAGAAGCACTATCCCAGCATCTGGGAAAATACTTTGAATTGGCATTCGCCTCGTACCAGACTACCAGTTGCTTATTTCCAAAATGTCTGACCCGGTTTAACAATGTCGATAAAACTCGATTCTTTGAAATAATGGACCTTGGCTTTAATACAATTATTGTAGGATTTAGCACACTTCTGCGAGTTCCATAATTAACTTTCGGCATTTGCTTTTGTGTTTATCATTTCACCGTTAAAAACACACAAATAATATATGGAAACAATTGGATTCAAGGCAGAATACCGAACTTCACATTACTGGCTATTTCGTTGTTTTGGGGCCCGGTTATTGTGGGCCTAAAACTCTGAAACAAAGTATTTTAGGACCCATGTTCATAGGATATTTTTGACTCATTTGGGCCCAAAAGAACACGTCCTAAATTTTATGACATACTTAACCGTAACACCCTGTATAGAGAGCGTAACTATAACTTTTCATTGGAAACTTCTTGATCCTCCCCCGTTATTTATTTTTAACCTTCAGTGCCCCCTATCAGAAACTTGATAACGCTTAACAATACTGAATGAAATTTAATCTTTAAGTAAACGCCAATATGCGGAGATGGTAGATTATGATGTGATAAACTCGGATAAAGAAACGCCTTCGTCATTCATACTCCATTCGAGTAATTTGTCGTGAACATAGAGGACACGAGTCTAATTATTGTTTTCTTTTATTTAATTTCGGTTTATAGATATTTTGGCAAGTGAAATGACGCGTCCTTCTCTGTGGTCGAAACTCTACTCGGATCGAGTGAGAATCTTCCGAACTGTCAACTTGTATTTGGCATTTTTCAGTATGGTAAGAAACTTAATTAATTTGATCATTTTATTTGGATATTTTACGAACGTGCAGTGTCCGTTTTTAAGGGACTGACCATGTCCATTTCGGGACCTACACTGCCGGATGTCGAGAAAAACGTGGGAGCGACTTCCACGGATATGGGCTATATATTGGCTTCCAGATTCATCGGGGCTAGCGCTGGATGCGTCTTAGGTTCGTGACCAATGAACATGAGTGGCAATTTGCTTTAATATTTACTTTCGTTTAACTCGCGGATGTGTTGCTTTTTCAGGAGGTTGGATCTTTGGTCGATTCAACCGTCAGCTGCTCTTCTCCATTGGTGTCTTTATAATTGGTGCGACATCTCTTATGGTTCCATACATGAAACACGTGCCTCTTCTAGTCGTTGCTATTTTCCTCAACGGGCTGTCTGCGGGAGCCGTTGATACTGGTAATTGAGGCTCTAATGACGTTTAACCAAAACGCTCCCGTGGTAATGTACTAATTTCTTAGGCGGAAATGTTTTGTGTCTCGATCTGTGGATGAACAACCCAGCGCCGTTCTATCAAGCTCTTCATTTCAGCTTCGGCGTTGGATCGGTGATCGGGCCCTTGGCAGCCGAACCGTTCCTATCTCCCGACGACAATTCCACCAACGTCAATACCTCTGTTTCGTCAAGGACAAATGGCAGCGGAAGTCGAATTGAAATAGCGTACATAATTGTGTGCAGTTTGGTTTTCATATCGGCTATATCCAACTTGGTGTCGTTCTTCTACGACCGTTCCGAGGTGAGAAGCAACACCGAAAAGAAGAGGGACACGGATTACGCGCCGGGCTCGATGCTACCGCGCATCCTGATCGGGTTAGGAATGGCGTTCTTGGTCGCGTACACCTTTTTCGAGAGCTCTTTCACCCAGTACCTGACTAGCTTCGTCGTCGCTAGTAAGATGAAACTGAAGAAGACCGATGGTTCCTTCATGACCTCCGTTTTCTGGGGCACAAACACCTTCATCAGAGCCTGTTCCATCTACGCCTCAACCAAAGTCAAACTGAATTACGTCCTAGCCTTTAACATAACCGTCATGTGCTCAGCTGGAGTGATTCTAGCCATTTGGGGCGATACCAGTCCTACCACGATGTGGATCGGTACGGCCATGTTGGGCTTAGGAAGCGCCACTATGATTCCTTCCGGTATCGCCTGGATGGAAACGTACGTCGGTGTATCCAATGTTGTGGGGGCTCTCTTTATCATCTCAACGTCAGTGGGCGCAACCGCGTCCACTTCCTTCGTGGGCTACGTAATGGATTACCAGCCCAGGTACTACCTGTACAACATTTTTATCTGTTCGTCTCTTTGCGCCTGCGTTTTCGGTGCCCAGTTAAAAGTGGTGTCGATTATTAAGAAGAAAAGTAAAGGATCCAAACATTCTTCAATTTCAGAAACTTTGCCAAATAACGAAATTATCAACTGATTGAATGTTGATTGATGTAAACCTACATACATATTTATTTCGCTGAGCTCGAATCTTGGCCAGCTGAAGGTTAGCGGGTTATAACTTAGCGAAATCATTTAAGCACCTAAGTATAAATATGTAACATGGTTGTCAGCTGAAGATTACTAACCGCAAAAATATGCCAAATTACTGGTTTCAAATTGTGTACACATCTATGACCAATATAGAGAATATTATGGCCAAAGGTGTATTATTTATCGGCCAAAATATCTCAAATTACTTTCGTGTCTATGCATAAAATAATTAACATTGTTAGTTGAAAGTTTAATATACTAACGTAAAAAATATTTGTCAAATCATATGTAACATTGTTGCCAGTTGAAGGTTTAATATACTAAAGGCACAAAAATATCTGAAATCGTTAGTGGTATAAATATTTGAATATGTCTATTTATTTTTCAAATATGGAAAACTTTCGTCTGTAAAACATATCTATCTTAGTTCCAAATTCAGGTTAGCCTGGTTGTCTCGCGCATTCGTCAACTACTTAGGCCGTAGGCTAGCCCAGGTACGTCAATATCAAAAGAGTGCCTTTAAATAAAATCAAAAATAAACTAGTGTACTGACGTGACTTTAAATTTATTTTAAATAAAATAATTATATTTTCTATATTTTGATTTATTTCTATAGTATTAGTATATAAATGACGTTAGAAAAAGCCACAGTTCAGCTAAAGCAAACATAATATAGAACTAGATTCGAATTCTTCTAGAGCTTTCTGATTGACGGTTTTGTGACACGTGACATACGAAAACTCGGCCTCTATCGGTCGCTTTATTGTCCTATCACGGCCAACTTTGATGACTCGTTGTTGCAGAGCGTCATCAAGGTTGCCCGTAGTCTTATCTATAGCTGGTTATCATGGTAACTATGGAGTCCATTTTTCGGAGTTCCAGCAGGAAGTGGGTAAACGCTATAGACTACGCGTGAGGCAGTTATTTCGAATCTAAGGTACGAGGTCTATATTACCTTTGGCTTAAGATAAATTTTTAGTAGCGCAAACAGCTCTGCCAGATAAACGTTCCTCTGCCGGATTAAAAAGTTAGCAGTATTGTCAGATTCAGATTATTTTGTTTCAAATACAACGAAAATGGCGGATTTTGTTTTCCACTATTGAGATAAGGGAAGGTGTCTACCGATAGGGGCCCCTGCGGGCAGGGGAAACGGGGGTGAAACGGGCCCCTGTAGGGGCCCCCATTTTGCGTACATTTTCGACAGGTCAAAAGGTTAGGTCAATAGGTTAGCTGATTTACGATGTTACCCTGGGTCAATAGGTTATCTATGGCGCTGTGGACACGATGTTATGCAAACAGCCGATCCGTCATAGTTAATATCGGGCGTGGTAACCCATTTTAGGTCAAAAGGTTAGCTGATTTACGAGGTTAGATTATTTACGATGTTATAACCCATAAAACCCAGGTGTTAACCCATTTTAGGTCAATAGGTTATCTGCCCCTATTCGGCGGGCGGTGTGGACTGACACGATGTTATGCAAACAGCCGTTAAATAGTTTCCGTCATAGTTAATGTCGGGCCTAGGGCACAATTCGAGTTGGTTTTCGCCGACAAACACTTTCGGGCCCCTAAGGGTACCGTAAAATAGCGGGCGGTCATCGGTAAAAGTGTTTTGGAAAAAAAAGAGCAGAGTGTATACAAATTATAAGGTTTTATTTATACATTCAAAGTTACAGTACATTAAGCGGATGAAAAACGCTTAAAGATAAAACAATTTATTTTTAATATATTTATAACCATAGTAAACAAATTGTAAAAGTTAAATACACAAAACATATTTTGGTTGGCCACTGTTTCTTTAAAATTTTCAATAATTTTAAATGCTGTTACGTAATTGGACGCGTAGCGTACAAGGGTATCATACCTTTCATGTTCATCCGATAGAAATAAATTGTTTGGTGCACATGGTTCTTTATACAATATTTCGTAAATTTTACGATAATTATCGGTTATAACGTAACCCATTAATTCAAAGAGTTTTTGGTTCACTTTAAGGAGTTGAATGTGCTAATTAATGAAATATTTGAGTCTGTCCAATTCTCGAGTTTCCGGCGCTTTGATTACGACCGACGCTTCGGATATCGTACTTTGCAAGGTTAATTCTTTTTGGTCAGACATGGCGGCGGTCACTAGCGCATCAGATAGCGGGAACGGTGATCGAAAGGGCAACCGTTGGGGATCATTTATTTGTTCCCAGTGGCCGTATAAATTATCCCAGACGCGCGAAGACATTTCAAAGACCTGGTGTGTGATTTTATTGCATAGAGCTACAGATATATCGAGTTCAGACGTGAACCCCGTAGTAACGAAAAGCTCGGATGAAAGTGAATACCGAGGGTTAACTTTCCGCTGAGTCGGATCAAATTTAGACATTTTAGTAGGCGCTGGAACGTTATCTACACAGCTTCGTTAAGACATGATGCTCGAGAAACGGTTTGTAGTGTACTGCCGATGGATGACGGGGGTGAATGCCTTATATATAGCGATAATAATTTGATGACGTAATCAGGATGACGTAATGGGTTTACTCAATGACTCACGCGATTAGTTAAATTATGCGGTGTTATGTGTATAGCGACGGCCATATTGGTAAACCAAAGAGATAGAAATTCTACAAGTCCCATTAAAAGTAAAATCAACGCGATTAGTAATGCGTTTTTAGGATTGTTCGCGATAAGCCGACTAACGGGAGAGGCGGGAATAGAACCTTCCATACCGGAAGTTATCTTTAAACTAAATTTATCAATAAACCAAAAAACGGATTTAACCTTTATATATTTTATAAAAAAACCAAATGTCATACAAATTATTAAAATAAACAAATAACTAAAATAAACAAATGACTAAAATATACAAAAAGAAATATTGACAAATAACTAAAAACGTTTGCCCCCAAAAAAATATCTAACACTTTGAAACGTCTTTTTTTTTAAAAGTTTTTGAGCATATAACTCTTTTACCATGACCATCCTTCTACGCTTAAAAACAGCTGTGAAAACAATCGCTTTTTATAAACATTTCGGTGCGCAAAAAAAGCACACTATTTTAACAATACCCGATTTGACGCGTCATGTTAAATTCAGGAGTCGCGCGTGGATCAAACTTAATTTGCATCGTAAAAAAGGTTAGGGTTGACACAAAAAAAGAGCCCCTAAACCATTTTCCCTTCAAAGAAAAAGACCGTAGGGGGCCACATTGTTCTATTAAGACTCGAGCGGCGTGGGCCCAAAGGATTCCACCCTAAGGGTTTGGTGTCTAATAAAACAGCGGCTCGTAAAAAAAATTGGGCCCGCTCGGAGAACAAGAAGGGCACCGTCAAAAAGTTTTTTTCGTATATTCACCCAGCTTTGTCAAAATAGTCAAAAGAGTTTTCGAGGGCTCTTTTGAAAAACAACTTTTGTCAGCGATAAAAGGATGAACAGCCACCAAATTTACGGGGCTATCATTAAAGTAGCCATTGATCACTAACCATCCTTAAATTTATAGGCTTAAAAAAACAGTGGGCCCATCTTTTAGAAAACAATCGAGTTTTATATAATAGAGTTTCGACTTAACGACGTGATATTATTTTTATACAGCCTCAAAAGATACGTATAAATAGAGCCCGATCGCTTAAAGAAACTTCACTAATCAGCGGAATTCTCAAGTTGGAAGTCGTTTTCTTAGCGCCTAGAAAAAATGGATAGCGAAAGCTTATGTTGGTTTCTAGACGATTTGGAGGTAAATAGACCCTGGTCCGTACCCCAACTGCTGCAATTTTATTACGGAATATGTTTATTTTTAAATTTAGAGCCGGGGTTTGCACCAAATAAGTTACCCGTAATCATTAGCTGTCTGAGTTTTAAATTAATTTTGACGGTTATTGAAATTTTTGAAACTGTTCAATCTATCCCCCACGTTCCAGAAGCGTGCCAAACGGTAGCCGAACTCCGATTATTTAATCAAGCATTACCGCATCGGTTAGGCGAAATTATTGAAGCTAGATATAAAAAGAGGGAAAAAGAATTACTCGAACTCGAGTGGGATGCTATGTTGGGTGCCGAATATGACGAACCTGTGTTGGACTACCTGAAGAGTAAGTTTTTTTCTCTCGTACCGCGTATCAAAAATATATAAGAAATTAAAAAATATATTTGTTTTTTATAGACACCCCTGAAATTGTCACGGTCGATGATGCTGGAGACCCCGAACCGCGTGAATCCGTCGAAATGGTGGACGACTATTTCAACGACCTACTTAACCAAAGCGGTCACGGGGAGGAGGAGGGAGATTTCCCAATTGTAGGGTATATTGAATTTGAGGACCCTAATTGCGTAATTTTGGGTCAGAATGAAAAACAGTTCCCGAACTTCAATATGACGGGAATTGAATTGGAAGCTGAAATATCGGGTAATATAGCGGAAGGGCTTGCCAGGGTCACTGAAAGGGTATTACGTGATGTAAGTCCCGCTGACATGGTACAACTAGTAATCCGTAGTTCGGCGCTGGGTGCGGTGCATCCCGATATAACCCTTTCATTTAGGAGACGTGACCAAATTGATATCGAGGCCCTTCTCGACGAGATTTCAGAATCTATATATTCAGATGAGGAAGAAGCGTTTTTCATGGCACCCGTTAATTTAACTTTTTCCATTGTCCGGTTACCCCAAGGCGGGGGCTGGGCAAAACGGAAACGACTAGAGAAATTTGCCATGTTTTCTAGAAATAGACAATCAATTGTCCGTATTGCGAACAGCGACTCAATCTGTCTCGCTAGAGCTCTTTGCGTCGGTGTGGCGCTGTGTAAATATCAGAACGAGCCCGAAAACAAAAGACTAAAAACGGTCTATGAAACTTTGTCGCATACCAAAGGCGCTCCTCCTATGCTCCAAATCGGGTGTCCGACCTAATAAAGAATGCGCGTCGCCCGAGTCGATTAGAAAATTTAGAACGTATCTGAAAGAATACGATATTTTAATCTATCAAATTAAAAACAGCTGGCCGACCTTGGTGTACGATTCTAGAATACGGGGAGGTATGGATAAAAAACGTATTGTACTTTTAAACGAGGGGGCACATTTCAATCTAGTTAAAAAGCTGGCTCCCTTATTCGGGAAAGAAAAGTTTTGTTCAAAGTGTCTAGAGGGGTACAGGCGAGATAGCACCCACGCGTGTTCAGACTATTGTTTCGCGTGCTGCAGGGCCATAAAATGTACCGGAGATATAATAAAATGTACCGACTGTTTACGTAAGTTTACGGGTGTCGATTGCTACGCGCATCATAAAATAAAATTAATCGGCGATAAATTATCATTGTGCCAAAATTTATTTCATTGCACGGAATGTTCGATTCTAATCGATTTGACTAAACGCGACGGCCAGCGGCATTCTTGTAACGAACAGTATTGTACAGTTTGTCGTAAGTTTTCCCCCTCGGGACATCAATGTTACATCCAAGTAATAAAAGACCCGCGACGCCATTTACCCCGTTTCGATTCCAACGGTCAGCCTACGCAAATGTGGATATTTTACGATTTTGAAACGGTCCCCGATAAGAAAAACTGTTATATTCATCAACCCATTTTATGCGTGTCGGAAACTTATTGTGGCGCGTGCGTTGATACACCCGACGTAGCCTGTAAATTTTGCGGCGTTCGCCAACGACAATTTCTGGGTTCAGATTCCGCGCGAAAGTTTTTCGAATATTTAAGAACACTGGCTCGGATAAGAAGAGTGACCGCGCTTGGACATAATGCCAGTAATTATGATACGCAACTCCTATTACAGGTTATAATGGAGAGTGCAGACTCGTTTGAGCCTGACCCGATAATAAATGGAACTCGCATCTTGCAACTGAAACTACACAATTTAACTCTATCGGATTCGTATAATTATATACCCATTCCTCTGTCGAAATTCGCGGATACGTTCGAGCTGGGCCGCGAATATACGAAAGATTTTTTCCCTCATTTTCTATTCAACGTAGTTGATAATAATTTTGACATTTACAAACCCGAACAAACAAACTACGTCTCGGAGAACTCGCTGCCCCCTTGGAAGCTTACGGTGCCCAATATTTCACGGCGAAAGACCGCGAAAGTTTTAACAAATGGTACGCTCTCGAAACCGAAAAGAGTTCGGGATTTAATTACCTCGAAACGTTAAAACTCTATTGTTCTAGAGATACCCACATATTAGCTAAGGGTTGTTTAAAGTTTATGAAACTATTTCAAGACTTGTGCGCAGTTAATCCGTTTAGCGTGGGCGTAACTATCGCGTCAGTGTGTAGTTACGTGCTAAGGAAAAACATTTTGGAGCCAGAAACGATTGGCATAATACCGGCTAATTTGTATCGGTTATCCGAGCCTCAATCCACCGAGGCTTTAGAGTGGCTGGCTTGGAAAGCGCATGTCCGGAATGTTACTATCGTATCAACGCTGAATGGGCGAGAACCGCGTGCTGGAAAAATTAAAATTGATGGTCTAATCGGTGAGAAAAACGCTCTACAATATCAGGGCTGTTGGTAAGTATTATTTTAAAAAGTTCGAAGAGACAAAATATAAACAAGTTTCTTTTTCATTAAAGGTTTCACGGATGTAGGACTTGCTTCGGGGACTCTGTAAATAGGAACCAGCCCTTATACGCTAACGCGAGCGATACCCTTAATACACGATTTTCCAACACGTTGCGGACAACCAATAAACTTAAAGAAATGGGTTATACCGTCATTCAACAATGGGGGTGCGATTGGGTGCTTGAAAAACAACAAAATCCAGCCATAAATGAATTTTTAAAAAATTCTAATTTTTCGGAAACTTTAACGGAACGTTTAGACCCGCGAGCCGCTTTTTTCGGGGGCAGAGTATCAGCCTTACGAACGTACTGTAACGTTGAAGGGACCGACGATAAAATTTTCTACGTGGACATTTGCAGCCTGTACCCTTTTATAAACAAACGGTATTATATCGAAAAATATATATGACCAAAACAAATATTTAAGTGTGTTTTCCCTTTTATAGTGGCAAAGTACCCGTTGGTCATCCGACAATTCTGCTCGGTACCGATATTCCAGTCATTGACGATTTTGAGGGATTATTGTTATGTAACGTGCTCCCGCCAACCAATTTATTCCATCCTATTCTTCCGTATCGGACCGTTAACAAGAAGTTAACGTTTACCCTATGCCGGACGTGCGCCGATTTACGGTACCAGGGTGACTGCGAGCATTCTGACGACGAAAGAATGCTTAAAGGCGTTTGGGTAATCGACGAATTAAGATGGGCGGTAAATCGCGGATACAAAATTACAAAATAAAAATCGAGGCCTGGTCATACAGGGTGACGCAGTACGATCCTGCAACGGACAGCGGCGGGATTTTTCGAGATTACGTTGACTGTTTCCCAAAAACCAAGGTGGAGGCGAGCGGATGGCCGTCAGATTGTCAGACCCCCGAAGCCCGGGCCGAATACATTGCGGCTTTCGAACGTCATGAAGGGGTCAAATTGGACCCTACCAAAGTCTCCAAAAACGAAGGACTTCGAGCCATCTCGAAACTAATGTTAAATTCCATGTGGGGGTCTGTAGGGATTTTATTAGCTTATAAATCATATTGGGTAGCGTGATAGATATTAAAACGAGCTTTTTTTTTTCAGAAAACTCGGTCAGCGATCCATTGTGACCAAAACTGAAATCGTTCGCGAACCCAAAGTGTTCTTTGAACTGCTATCAAATCCGGAAATCAACGTAAAATCGGTTTTGACAGTCAACGATACGACTCTTCTAGTGAAATCAGCCCCCATCAAGGAAGCAGAAATCCCTCTAAAACATACAAATTGCGTAATTGCCGCTTATACAACCTGTCAAGCGAGATTAGTTTTATTAAAATATCTTGAAATAGTCGGAGAGAACGCGTTATATTTGGACACTGACGCCCTCCAGTACGTCTCGAAACAACCCCTTATATCTACGGGCCATTATTTGGGGGATATGGTTAGCGAGTTATCCGTTTATGGAAAAAATTCGTTTATTTACGAAGCCGCGTATGGCGGGCCAAAAAATTACTCGTTTTGGGTGAAAAATCCGGATACGGGCGAAAAATTTAACGTTACGAAAGTGAAAGGATTTCGAATTAATGTCGGTAATCAGCATATCATTAACGGCGAAAATTTAAAAACTATGCTAGGGGTGACTGACGAAGAAACTGAAATACCGGCGGCGTTTGCCGTGCCTCTGCCCAAACAAATACGTCGACTTCCGGATCATACGCTCGTTAGCGTCGACTTGGAAAAAGCGTATCGACCCGTATTGGATAAAGTTCGGGTTTTATCGAATTACCGAACAGTTCCATTCGGATATAAAATACGCGCTTAAAAAAACCTTCGCTCTTATGGGGCGAACCGCCTCGCCGGTCTCCGCGGTCGAGAGGCGCCGGTCTCCGCGGGGTCGAGAGTCGCCGTCTCGGCGTTAGATAGAGGCTCGCACGCGTTCTCTCTCTCGATCCTCTATCCGCTCGCGCGTCTCCCCCGCGGGTACCACCTTGTCGTGGTGGGGGGGGGGGGGCTTGCGTGCGTCGTTGACGTGGTGGGCGTTGCCGGTAGGGCTTCCCTTGCCGGGTGGTCACCACTGAGACGCCTGACTAAGTGTACCCACTCTTTCTTTCCTTCTCTTCTCTTTTCCCTTCCCTTCTTTCCCCTCTGTTGAGGTTGCTGGTCTCGACTATGGCCAGCGTAAAACTAGTCCCGCCCGTTTGCCGTGGGCGGCGTCCCGTAGGCCGGGCTAGGGGAGTCCTGGGGTCTGAGGGGGGTTGGGTTTCCAGAGGCATCAAGCTGCGGTGCCCTTCTCTCCAATATGTCCCTTTGGTCCCTGGGTCTGGCGTAGACGGGTGTTTGATATGGGCTCGTATCATTCAATCGGCTAACCTTCAGTTGCTGTTCTTCGGTCTCTGTGGGTTTGAGTCAACTGGGTCTCGTTGCCTTGTGTAACGGGCTCGGGTATACTTGTCTCGTATCCTTGGCCTTGCTTTGCAAGGTCCCCTTGTTGGGCTCCATGGTGGGTGGGGAGCGAGGCGAGTGAATTTTAATACACCTTACAACATGGATAATCTAAACTCACAAAACCCCTCAGGAGACGAGTCATTTAATATGGCTGGACTAACTAACACTGCGATACTTACCCAGGTTCGTGCGTCAGTGGACAATGCTTTGGAGCAGAAAGATCAGCAGGTCAATAGCGAATTTCGGAAATTTATTCGTTCGAATTTCAATGTTGTCGCTGATATTTTAATTGCGCAAGAATTGGAGCTTACTCAGCTAAGAGAACGAGCAGGATTGGTCGATAAACTTCTAGCCCAACCCAGTTATGCCACTGCTTTGAATAAGAACTCACACCAGCAATCTGGTCCTTCGAAAGCGACCACACCCTCTGCTTCACAAGGGCGCAAGTGCCCAGAACCAAAATTAGCACCAACGGATCATGTAGTTCTTTTGAAGCACACTGATCAGACTATTACTGCTGATCAGCTCAAGACTACTATTTGTAAGGAGATAAATCCTCGTACGGAGAAAATAGGCATACATTCTATTCGCACTGGCAGAGATGGCCTTGTGGTTCGCTGTAATAGCGCCGAGGACGCCACTAAACTTCAATCCTCTATTAGTACTAACAGGCACCTTAAAAAGGTTGTCAAGACTTCGAATCCGTCACGGGCCAATCCTAAAATCATTATCTTCGGAGTTGACTCTGATATCGCTAAGGAGGATATTGTTGATGTCCTTCTCGAGCAAAACGACCTGACTTTTGATGCCACTCATATCGTGGCCAAATTCCCTCTGAAGGGAAAACGCGACACTACTCATTGGGTCCTGGAGGTTTCACCGGAGAGCTTCAAGGCTCTCTTGGCTCTGGGGAAAATACACATAGGATGGACTATGTGTCACCTTAAGGAGTATATTTATGTTCCCCGTTGCTACCAGTGTTGTTCTTTGGGACACACTAAAACTAACTGTCCCTCGCAGGACAAACACTGCTCAAAATGCGGTGCCACTCATGATGAGTCGGCTTGTAAATCAAAGGTCAAGTGCTGCCTTGCCTGCAAGTCCAATAACGAGAAGTTTAAAACTACATATAAAACGGCACACTTTTTCACCGACCCCAACTGCCCTCTCTTTAAGAGAGAATTCGAACTAAGAAAGCAACGAACCAATTACGGGGGGCCGCCTTCTTAGGCGGACACTCACTGGTCCTTTTAGTACTTCTATATAATGCGTTGCACCCAAATCAATCTTTCTCACTGCAGGGCTGCTTCAGCGGCTGCCCGAGAGTTATTTCTCAATAAAAAGATCGACTTGGTGTCTTTCCAAGAGCCTTTATTACGTGATGGAAAGGTGCTGGGTTTTCCGGTTACCTCTCGTCTCGGCCATCATGAGCATGCACTAGCTGGCATTGCCGTTTTAAACCCTGAGTTAGAATTTTTAGTTTTATACACGTCCAAATATATCAGTGCTGCGAACATATCTAATTCGGACTCCAATTTTAATTTTTACTCGGTTTACTGTCCGCCCTCAGTGGATATAGATATTATTCTTAATGAATTGTCGGAGCTTCTAGCTTCACATCGTAACCCCAATAAGTTAATTACTGGGGACTTTAATGCGAAGAACTCTCTCTGGGGATCTCCTTCCAACGATTCCCGGGGAGATTCTGTAGTAGAATTTATGAACAACTGCGACCTCTATGCCAACAACGACCCTTACTCTCTTTCGACTTTCTTCTCTTCAAATGGAGAAAGTTGGATTGATCTTACTCTTAGCTCTAATCCTTTGGTTTCTTCTGTTAAACATTGGGAGGTCCTGGACGAGCCGTCGTGTAGCGATCATCGTTACATTACCTTCTCGATCTTTGGCACTCACGAGTCTATTCCTCTGGACGACTCTTTTAAACACCGGTACTCCACCCGTGGGTGTGATTGGGTGGCATTCGAGGCTGCGGCTAAAACTACATTAGGCTCTTTTGAAGACTACCCGTTAACTTCCGTTGACGAAGTTGACGCTTTCCTAACTGATTACACACATGAGGCTAGGAGCCTGTGTGATCGTTTCTTTAAACCTAGGTCTACCAGAAGTTTCTGTTCCGTCCCATAGTGGAATAAGGAGCTGACTGCTCAGCGCAGTAAACTAAGAGTCTTACGTCGTAGGGCCCAAAGAACTCAGGATCCGGCACGACGTGCTGCGAATAAATTAGTATATCGTAAACAAACAGCGGTATATAAAAAACTGTTAAACACCTCTAAACAAACCTCTTGGAGGGATTTCTGCTCCAGCGTGGCCGAGGGCAACCCGTTCACGATCCCTTACAAGTTGGCGTCCAACAAACTCCGCACTAAAACCACTTTTAACACCGTTCGCCGCTCCGACGGTTCTTTAACTGAATCTACATTTGAAACCTGCAATGAAATTTTGGATAGTTTATTTACAAATGATGACCCTACTAGTGACCTAGATGAACATATACCCATTCGGGACGAGGCTCCCTTTGTCCCTAATACAGAGGATGACCTTGACTTGACCCTTGATGAACTCGCCCAGATTTTCTCTATCATGTCCCCAAACAAGGATCCAGGCTTGGACGGTTTGACGTTAGAAATTTTACATGTTTTACACCGTTCTTCACCTACTATTTTACATCGCCTTTTTAACGCTTGCTTAAAATTGCATTATTTCCCGTCTAACTGGAAAATTGCGCATGTTATTTTACTAGCCAAACCGGGCAAGGATTTATCCTTACCCAATTCTTACCGTCCGATTAGTCTGCTGGCTGTGTTGGGGAAGATCTTTGATAAATTTTTGTCACAGCGCTTGTACCATTTTCTGCACATAAATGGCCACATACACGATGCCCAGTACGGCTTTTGTCATGGTCGTTCGACCGCTGGTGCTATTCGCAACTTAGTCAATTTAATTCAAGAGGCAAACTTCGAAGGGGAGTATATTTCTTTGATCTGCTTATATATTAAGGGGGCGTTCGATAACTGATCGTCAGGCCCTTGTCATCACGGCGGAGGGCACAATCACCAGACATATTTCTAAAGGAATTCCCCAAGGATCGTGTGCAGGGCCGATCTTGTGGAACGTTATCATGGATACCTTTCTCCGTCTCGACTTGCCGGAGCACTGCGAGTCACAGGCTTTTGCCGACGACTCCGCGTTGGCTGTCCGCGCCCTTAATCGCCGTTTGTTGGAGTCTCGCGGAGGTTTGGCTTTGCGCCTTATCGAGGACTGGAGCTCCAAATATAAACTCGGGTTTTCCGCTGAAAAAACCCAGGTTATGACATTTCTTGGTTTGGGTGCACCGGACCGTCTTCCCGCTTTCACTATGAACGGGAAGGGTTTAAAACATGTCTCGCAAATTAACTACTTGGGAGTTATATTGGACAACCATCTAAACTGGCTACCCCATTTAGCGTCAGTCAAACAAAAAGTCACGCTTCTGACTCAAAACATTGCCCACTACGCGCACGATACTTGGGGGATCAAGGGCCCTGCCCTTCGTCAAATTTATAAACGAGGTTTGGAACGCATCGTGGTCTATGGTGCCGGTGCCTGGTGGAAAGAGTCCGGTCACGTCAAAATGAGTTTAGCACTACGAAGCATTCAAAGAATTTTCGCACTCAGGTTGACAAAAGCGTATCGCACTATATCCACCGATGCGCTTCTTGTTCTCGCTCGGCTCACTCCGGTGGACTTGGTGGCGAGTCAAGAGGCCGCACTTTTTCGCATTCATTCTATTCGGGCCACCCACTGCAAGACCACAATAACTCCTACTAATATCGATGTTCCACATGACATCTGGTTCGAACATCCGGCTCGCCGAATGTTTTACCCTTGCACCACTACTAACCCTACGGGAACTTGGTATGAAATATACACCGATGGTTCGAAGACCGATGCGGGTGTGGGGTGTTCATTTACCGTACACTGGCATGGTGTTGAGATCCATTTCGCACAATTTTCGCTTAACCCTGAAACTGATATTTTTGCGGCAGAGATGCTTGCGATATTGAAGGCCCTCCACTGGGTCAAAACCCAGCAACTCCAGTCCCCTGTAACTCTTTTTACCGACAGCTTGTCTTCGATTCAGACTTTGCGTAACTCCACTTCAACTAGCCAGCTTGGATATAACATTAAATTAATTCTTAAAGATATTTCTACCTTACCTGTCCATCTCTCCTGGGTGAAGGCTCATGCTGGCACTCCTGGGAATGAGCGCGCCGATGTCTTGGCTACGGCTGCCGCGGAGGGTCGGGGTGTCCGGATTGCTTTACCCCTTACTAAAACTTTTCACAAGCAGGTGCTCAGGGATTTGTCCTTGACCACCTGGCAAGAACAGTGGACGGCCTCTACCAAGGGTCGTTTTACTTATTCCTTAATCCCTGATCTTCGCACTTTTAAGAATAACGTCGACTTCTACTCGACTCAGGCTTTAAGCGGCCACGGCAAATTCCCACTGTATCTCCATAATTTAGGTCACTGTTTGGCTCCGTCGTGTGTGTGTGGTGGCGACACTGCGGATGTCAGACATTTCATTACAACTTGCCCACTAACTTACCGTTTCCATGGCCTTCTAACCAATGCCACTGGTGAGCCCGTTTTAACTTCTGGTAATTTTAAATATTTTGCTCAGCTCATGAAACAAGTTACTTATCACTTTGATGAAATTGTATCCATGCATCACGCAAACTCTTCGGATACTAGCGTTGGCTCTCTTGGTTCGGTCGAGACCTCGGACTAACGGCTTTTAGTGTTCCTTCTTAGGATTATTTTTATACATTTGTTATTTTTGCGACACTTTACATCGCCGTTTCCTTTGTGTTTTATTTATTTTAGCCCATTTCTTTACACCATGTAGTTCTTTTTATATGTTCTCCTTTCCCCACTTTGCTTTCCCCCTCCGGAACTTTCTACCGTTCTCCCCCCCCTTTCATATTTTACCCCTGTAGTATGGAATCTTATTTCCGTGGAGCAGGGGGATATAAATTCTACTTAGCTAATCCGCTCGCGCGTCGGGGGTCACGAGGGGGGTGTGTCTCTAGCGCGCCGGCCGCTATCCACGTGGCAAGGGGGTGTGTCACGGGAAAACCTTTTTTTGTTATTGTCAAAAATAAAAAATATTATATATAAAAACAAAATGTCAATTTTATTTCATTCTGGTTTCAGCTACGCGGTGATAATGTACCCTTTTTATCACAGTTGTAACATCATACTTTGTGGGCCTAGCCAAAGTGGTAAGACATATTTCGTAGAAAAACTGATTAAACATTTAAAACAAATGTTTGAACCTCAAATTGAAGAAATCCACTGGTTTTACGGCGAGGATCAGCCAGGATACGATAAACTTAAAAAATATAACGTTATATTTCATAAGGGTTTACCCGACCCTGACTTATTTGACGGCTCGAAACGGATACTGGCCGTTTTAGACGATTTAATGGGGGCTGGTCAAAAGGGAGAAGTTGCCCAATTGTTCACCAAAGTCTCGCATCATCGTAATGTTAGCTTTATCTACATAAGTCAAAATTTATTTCATCAGGGTCGCGGGTGTCGCGAAATTTCCCTCAATGCGCACTACATACTTTTAACGAAAAATGTACGGGACAAAACACAGATTAATTGCTTGGCGCGCCAAATGGCCCCAGATAAATCCAACTTTGTTATCGAAGCGATTTCTGACGCGACTAAGGAACCAAACTCTTACGTATTGATCGACCTTCAGAAAGATTGCCCCGACTCACATCGGATCAGAACTAATATTTTCCCAGGCGAGCAAGTCTCGGTATACATCCCGAAATAATAATACTTTTCCGAGGGTGGTTAGTTACTACACACCCCACCCAGCGAGTCGAATTCATTCGATGTACAATGTCTCGACGAGTCAGGTCGCAAAAACAACTGCTCGAATCGATCGGCAAATTAAAGGGCGTTAAGAGACGTAATATTTTAATTAACCCCAATAAAGAGTTGATCGAAGCGATATCTGATTGCGTGTATAATACGCTTATAGGGAATATATACGTCTAACCACGAGGCAAAAACTACGATTAAAAATACACCGTAAAACGTTACGCAAAATTGCCCAGAAAAAATTGGGCTGGCAAACTAAAAAACGAATATTATTAAATCAAAAAGGTGCCGGATTTTTCTCGTTTCTTCTGCCTATCGTGTCGTCGCTCGTGGGAGCCCTAACAGGTTGAACATAAAAAATGTTAAGATACTCGAAAAAGATTACTTTAGCGCCGATTACGGCAGCCCATCAACAACTCAAACCGGATATTGACACGGAAATGGCGGATATTTTAAAAAGCGAAGCGATCGATGACAGAACCGTGTGGAAGATATACGAAGAGATGCTATTAAAAAAGCACGCTCGAAATAAACCGATTGAAAATAACGATAACCCCAGTTTCGATACATTAGTCAATCTGTTCCCGCTAGGATACAGAGCGAGCGCCCGAGCTATATTTAATCATTTGATTTCGGACAGCGGTCGACTGCGGTGGGACAGCCAGGGGCAGATTTTAGTAGACGGTGAAATACAAACGGATTCTGATATTGTTGATTTAGTATATTACCTAATAAGTCCCCACGCGCCGAGACCCCAGAGTTGGTAAAAATTTAATAACCTGGTGGGTAAACTACGAAAAATCACCCCTCAAGCCCTCCCCACCACCACCACCCTATTACCGTCTACTTCGTTCGTAACAACTTCCGCCCCCCCGGGCCCCCATCTTTCGCTCGCCTCCTCCAAACGAAAGAAAACTTTGTCGTCAGCGGTCGGGCCTAATTCTTTCGCGACACCTCGACAGTCACCGAAACTTTGGTCGCCTACTATTAAGAACCGTTTACGTAAACAAAAAACGCCGAGTGCCAAAATTTTGAAATGGGAGAGTTACCGATAAACGTAACGACTAGACTCGAAAAAATATATTTCGATTCTCGTAATCCAGCTAGCTACGGGGGTGTTGAAAAATTATACGATTCTGTCAAAGAGCTCGGAATATCTAGGGAGAATGTTGAAACGTTTTTGCAAACTCACGACGCCTATACGTTACATAGACCAGTTATTCGAAAATTCCAAAGGCGAAAGATTCGTGTAGGAAACAGACTAGACCTCTATCAGACTGATTTGGCAGATATGCGCTCTTTAGCGAGCGACAATTCCGGATACACATTTATTCTTACTTGTAGAGATTGCTTTTCGAGAGTGGCATTTGCCGTCCCCTTAAAACGTAAGACCGGCGCGGAGGTTGCCCGCGCCCTGAAAATAATTTTTAAAGAGCGGAGCAAGCCCCGCGCTATACAGTTCGACCGTGGGTTGGAGTACGTTAATTCGACTGTTTTAAAACTCCTAAAAGATGAGGGCATTAGACATTACCATTCCGAAAATAGCGATGTTAAAGCCGCGATGGTAGAGCGTTTTAATAGGACCCTGAAACAGCGCATGTATCGTTTTTTACCTCTCCGAGGGGACAAAGTCCCCTAGGAGGGGTCGACCGTGTCTGTCTGTGGGTGGGTCTGTCTGTCAGGACTGCGAACGCGTTCGCATTTTCGGTGCAAAGTGTAATCACTGCGTACGCAGTTTCTCAAAGGGTTGGCAAAACCACCGTGTGACGGTGAGCGTTAACGGATGCATTTGCGGTTTGGTTTGGATGGTGATTTTTCGCTCACCGTCGTGACGGTTTGGTGTATTACGGTTTTTGTAATGTTTATGCGTAGGTTGTGAGTGTTGAATTTGTTGTGTTTGTGTTCTGATGGATGTGCATGTTGAGTCTGTTGTGTTTATATGGGCGTTTTCTCTCCAACTTATTCTTAATGATTTTGGGACGGAACCGAGTGCTGAGTGTAATGCTACCTCTCAACGTCCAATGGCAGGGTTTCCACCAGTTGTACACGGTATTCGTCTTAGTATCAATTTGCGATCGCATCGGGCGGGATTTGAACCCGAGACCTCCTGATTGACAGGCGGACGTTCTACCACAGAACCACCGACACTTGTTACGCCTTATTGAAAATTAGACCTTCAGCTTTATCGGAAGCGTATTTAATAGAGTACGAAATTTTGGTTTAATTGAAATAGAATTGAAATTGAAATTATTGCATCGAAGAAATTCTAATTTAGCGTTTCTCTATTGATTAAAAACAAATGCGCCACCCAAGTTTCGAACCCAGACCATTCGGCTTGGCAGTCGAGCGCTCTACCACAGAACCACCGATAGCTGCTTAGATTCACTGAAATTAAGACAGGCATCGTAAGCATAATAGGTAATAAAGTCTTTTTTTATTAATGAATTTATGAAGGCCTAAACTGGTATTTTTAAAGGTTAAATCTTGTTTTAGCGCAGTCAGCCGAGATTAGAGGGTTAAAGGGTAGACCCTGTGGGTGGTCTACTTTCTTAACGACCTATATATAGTTCTGTTAATTCAAAGGAGATAATTTAACGTTAATTGCTTTAAGAGGTGGCGGTTAGTCAAGTGGCTCTCTGTGCTTTGTTGATGGTAAGGTTTTTGCTTCTTGTAAATACATGTGGTGTGGATATTTGGATATCTACGATTTCTAACGCAGTCAATGATTTCTTGGGTGTGCGAGTCATTATATGATATTGGAAATTGGACGGCATTGGTCTTTTTCATGTGGTATGCTTCACAACGTCAACAGGAAGTGAACGAGTCGTCCACTACCAGATATCTACGGTATCTTCATCAAGGGCGAGTGTTGAAATAAAATGAGCGTTAAAGATGCGGCAAGTATTTCGTAAGCGAGTAATTCCAAAAAGCCTCTGTAGATATTTCTTTCATTAAAATTTGCTTCGTATTATATTTAACTGATAAACTTGTTCTGTAAAAGGGTTTAATTCAATTGTGCATTGTTATAGTACGTCTAACTTACTGTTGTAACTACTTAACTTATGATATTCTGAATAAATTAAAATTGGTCGTTTCGTCTCAATTATTTTAATTATAATAAAAATTTTATACCGGGCGGGATAGAAATGGGTTAATATTTTTAACAAATAACTCTAAATTGCGGAGATATATCTTTAAGGGTTATCTCGAGAAATTAATACCACTAGGGACAATTCTACCGAGGAGAGGTATATTTTGGCTTGCCAACTTGTTTACTCATAAAAACACGCGACGCTATCTCGACGAGCTACCCAATTTAATTCATTCGAATAACGCCAGTTATCATACTGCAATTAAAATGGCTCCCTTCGATGTAAACGACAAAAATATTCTTCAAGTTTATAGAAATATTTACAAACCAGGGCAGTCTCAGCCAGCCGCCCTCAAGCCCCGAAAATTCCGTATCAAAGTCGGCGATTACGTAAGGAATACCCGAACTGCCAGACCGTTTTTAAAAGGATACAGCGATCAAAATTGGAGCGCCGAAATATTTAAAGTTGTTTTCAAGAATACTAAAGGACCTCTTCAATTTAAGCTCGTTGATTTGGCTGACGAACCCATCACGGGATATTATTATTTCAAAGAAATTCAACGAGTTATAAAACCGGAAGAATATACAATTGACAAAGTATTAAAGAAGCGACGCTCAAAGGGTAAAGTCGAATATTTCGTTTCCTGGTTAGGGTATCCGGCTACATTCAATTCTTGGGTTTCTGCTAAAGATGTCCGAAGCCTTTTACCTAACGATACCCAGTAATTAAAATCTCGAGATATTTCCGAATAATACGGTAGCCTGTTTCACGATAAAATTACCCGAACCTATCGAATTAAAGGGGGGGGGGTGGGAAGTTGCGTTGGTGGAAATATTGTATCCCTTTTCGTTTTACAACGTGTTGCCCTATGGCAATTACGTCTATTTCCGCGTTAATCCCGCAGAACATGGGGGACAGGCTGACCCTAAAATGGTCGGGACGATGCGAGAAATCCCTCCGGGGCATTACTTGAGTATAGACCATTTACTTAAAGTCCCCTGTAGCATTAGGGTGTCGGTCAAGAGTCGGATATGGGTCTAAAAGTCGTTTTCAGGTCGCCGACTGTATGCCGACTCAAATTGTTCAATTTTATTAAACCCCAAAAATTACAAATTTCCATTTTGAGACTTTATAAAGTCGGCAAGTCGACTTTAATGTACAGTCGATATGCCGACTTGATAAGGACCACACAAGTATTTTTTTCATATTTTTAAAATAATTGTATTTTATTGTATAATTATACTTGAAGTTAATTTTTACTAATTATGATTAATTAATTTTTAGAAATTAATTTGCATAAGAAGTTACTTCCCCTGTAGCAAATTAGAGTCGGGCCGACGTCGGCAAAAGGTACTAAACACTAAAGTCGGCCGACCTTTGGATTGAGGGTCGAAATGTCGTAGGGGTAAAATGGTAAAACGTCGACTCTTTAACGCCAATTAGCCTAATAGACCTAAGAACCGACTCCGAAACGACGTCGGGCCGACTTTATATTAATGCTTATTTCCGACCCAAAACTGATCTCATTATTAGATTTTCGAATACAAATAAGTTTGAAGAAGAAATAAAAGTGAAAAAAAATTCATCATCATCAAATAGTCAGAAAATAATTAAAATATCCCCTTTCCTAAATAAATATGGTCGGTTTCATAAAGTTAATGTCGAATCCAATAATTAAATGTAAGGTCTATTTTAAGTTGGATAATGGTCGGCATACCGACTATAAATAGTCCCAAAAAAGGATTTACGGTTTTAGTGTCGAAAAACGTTTCGACGTTTTTAGGTCGGCATTTGGTGGTCGACTATAAACCATTGAATTGGGAATAATACTGGTAGAATTAAAATTACGATTCCAGTTGCCATGGTTACGCGGGACCTAAAATGATAAGACTGTACGAAATTCATCTTTATAATTAGGTGGTAGCGCCATCTATATTTTGTAAAGTTATATGGCTAAAAATAAATAATGATTAGCTAACTCACCGTAACTTTAGTTAAAAAGAATCGTGTTGACAGAATAAAATTGTTTTTAAACAACTTCAAGGGTTTGTTTGTTACGAGAAATCATAGATTTCAATTTCGCAAAAAAAAAATCAATTGCAATAGTTGCCACCAATAGAGACAGATGCCCCCACGGTAGAACGATAAAGTTGATAAAGTCTCCTTATGGAACGAAATTGGTTCCGCCCCAGCCAGATTTAGTTGTACCTCTATTTATTCCCAGCTCAATGCTATAAATCGACTTTTTAACCGTACCCCGACTCTAAACCAAAGACTAAATAGATTGGCGTGATCAATGGCTCAACTTGCATTCGATAGCAGACGGCGACACTGGTCAAAATTTTCCCCGCGCTTCAGAGTGCTACTAGTGGCGCCTCTAACGGCTGGTCAAAGGCTTCTCCCGTGTTTCGAAAGTGTTAATAGGTTTTTTGTATGGAGACGCCTGTCTAGTAAGCGAAGCGTATATAGTCTTTGCTCTAAACCAACTTCATGTGTTACAGGGGTTTGCGATTTACGATATTATTTCAAAATATTAATTCCTGATTTTTATTGATATTGATTAATTATACTCTAAATAGATTAAAAAATTTAAAATGTATTAATAAATAGGCTTATTGATACGAGCACAAACGTTTTTCAAACGCTTCATAGTTTAAAAAATTCAAAAGTACGAGTTAATACTTTCGCAGCGCCATCTCCGGACTAGCAGCATGTTAGAAGTTTATTGGCGAACTCGCTTGATATGAGAGGTGTAATTGTTGACTTGTGCGCTTAATTTTATATTCAAAATTAATGGAAAAATCATTGAAATCTTGAGAAATACATTAAATCTAAACTAACAAAGTAAGTTTTTCAATAATATATCTATATAATATAATATCTATATCAATTAATTATAGCTTTGTGAACAATGTTTTGCATGAGCTGTTAGGCCTTGGCAATTACAAGGTCATGTGTTTTATAAATAACATATAAAATAGACTACAACATCAAAAGATAATGATATTTGATAAAAGTATTTGAATTGTAATTGTGTTTACGTATTAAAATCTAGAAGCTTAATTAAAATGTTTCTTTTCTATATCACTACTATATTAATTCTATGTACTTCGCCAAAAGATTTTCAGACTTGTATATTGTTTGGATTAGTTCTATTAATATAAATAGCTAATTTTTATTGAAAATTATTATCGATTCAATCTCAGCTAAATTACTGTTAAGGCATCAAATTGGTATTAAGTGGGAGTTCCGAAGAGCGATTTAATTTGACGTCGGCACAACGTCGTTTCACAGTCGGAATTGTATGTTTATGAAGTCGGCTCATAGTCATTTCTGAGTCGGCCCATAGTCATTTCTGAGTCGGCCCATAGTCATTTCTGAGTCGGCCCATAGTCATTTCTGAGTCGGCCCATAGTCATTTCTGAGTCGGCCCATAGTCCTTTCTGAGTCGGCCCATAGTCCTTTCTGAGTCGGCCCATAGTCATTTCTGAGTCGGCCCATAGTCATTTCTGAGTCGGCCCATAGTCATTTCTGAGTCGGTTCATAGTCATTTCTGAGTCGGCCCATAGTCCTTTCTGAGTCGGTCCATAGTCCTTTCTGAGTCGGCCCATAGTCCTTTCTGAGTCGGCCCATAGTCCTTTCTGAGTCGGCCCATAGTCCTTTCTGAGTCGGCAAATAGTCCTTTCTGAGTCGGCCCATAGTCATTTCTGAGTCGGTCCATAGTCATTTCTGAGTCGGCCCATAGTCATTTCTGAGTCGGCCCATAGTCATTTCTGAGTCGGCCCATAGTCATTTCTGAGTCGGTTCATAGTCATTTCTGAGTCGGCCCATAGTCCTTTCTGAGTCGGTCCATAGTCCTTTCTGAGTAGGACATACATCGGAAGTGAGTCGAATTTTTTTGTCGATCGACGGTCGGCCGACTACTTTTCTACTAGGACATTTCGACCTTTCAGAGTGGGGTGGCCCGACAGTAGGCCGACCTTTCTGTTTTAAGACACTAGCCGACGTCGGCCCGACTCTTAAATGCTACAGGGGGTAGTAAACGACACCGCGCTATGCACCGCCGCTAATGTGTGTCTTACCCACGATCCGCTGAACGGACACGTGACGCTGGTTGGAAAAAATATTACCCCCTATGGCGTATTTATGAGTGACGGACTGAGCAACACGCTAGGATTTGAAAGAACTAAAACTATCGCGGGTAGAAGCGAGAACCCGGCTCGCTTAAATTTCCACATTCCGCCCCAAATTTTCGTTTATTCCGATATTGTCGCTGATCAAGTGGTGGGCTCGTCCCTCGTCAAATTGGTAAGAATAATAGCGGTTGACGAATCAGCCCGATTTGGTACTCATATCGAGAAAACGTACATTTCGCCGCATTACGTGCCCATTGAGAAGAAATACTTTGATACTATCCAAATAGATCTACGCGATGTTTATGGGAAACCAGCTCCTTTTGAGTTTGGCAATCTAACAGTAAAACTTCATTTGCGTCCAAGATGCCCTTAAGACACGTTCTTGAAAAAAGACGCTGCGTAGCGTGCCCGTACGCCCAATATTATGCCACTCAGGCGGGTGGCGCTATTCCCGACGTATACGTAGGATCGCCTTATCAGCGGGGGGCACGGGCAATTCGGAAGCGGGTTTGGAAGTTTCTTCTCCGGCTTGTACAAGCTAGCGAAACCGTTTCTTTTACGGGGGGCGAAATTTTTGGGGGGCCAAGCCCTCTCCACGGGAAAACAAGTTTTGGCTGATGTATCGACGGGGTCAACCATACGTGAAGCCACCAAACGGCGCCTCACAGAAAAGTACGATGATCTCAAACAACAATATGGGACTGGGAAACGTAAACGCAAAACTAAAACAATTAAGAAAAGACCAAAACGCGGTGGAAAAAAATCATTAGTAGGCAGGAAACGAGCTAGAAAGGTCGTTGATATTTTCTCCTAAAATTATGGGTCATTGCGAAGCGTTAAAAAGTGAACTTGATATTTTTCAAACCGCGCCTATCCAAACGTCAATTGAGGGAGGAAAATGGACAACCTTCAAACCCATCTCGTCGCTGCGAGGCGATACCGTCGAGTTTAATATTCCTGGAAGCGGGCACGAGTACATTGATTTACCGCTTACGTACCTACTTGTTAAAGCTAAAATCGTCGCCGATGACGCGGGCAAAAGTTTATTACCGTCGGACGTTGTAGGGGGGTGTAACAATTTTTTGCACACGCTATTTAATCACGCGGAAGTTTACCTTAACGGAACCCTACTGTCTCCGTCAGCTTGTTCGTACGCTTATCGGGCGTACATTAAAACGTTGTTAAATTTTGACAAGGGTGCCAAAGCGTCCCATTTGACAAGGATACCCCTGGCGAAATGAATTCGGTCACGGCCAACGAGGGTTTTAAACAGAGGAAAGGATTCACGGATCAGTCGAAAGAAATAGATTTAATTGGTCCGCTGTTTCTTGACGCGCTCAATGCCGAAAAATATTTAATTAATGGCGTAGATTTACGTATTAAACTATCGCGAAGTAAAGCGAGTTTTGCGTTAATGGGTACGCCGAAGCCCGGGGTTGACTATAAAATTATCATTACGGACGCGAGCTTGTTGGTACGTCGAGTACAAATTGCACCCAAAATACTTATCGCTCACGAAAACGCCTTGTCACGATCAGCAGCAAAGTACGCTTTTACACGCACCGAAACTAAAATATTCACCATCAACTCGAATATCCGAAACACCGTTATTCCCAACGTATATTTGGGTACCCTCCCGGTTTGCTTGATTGTCGCGCTGGTGGATCACGAAGCCTACAATGGAACCCTGGCAAAAAACCCGTACGCTTTCGAACATCAAGATTTATCGAGTTTAGCTCTTTATGTGGATTCTGACGGTGTGGATTCGAAACCTATTACGCCAAACTACGACGCGGGTCAATATATTCAAGCCTATCATACTTTATTCACGGGTAGCGGAATTCATTATAGAAACACCGGGATCGATATTTCCCGTGGAGATTATGCCCAGGGCTACACTTTTTACGTCTTCGAAATTTCAAACGACCATAGCGCGGGTGAGAGTCATTATTGGAACCCCTCCAGACAGGGCCAGATGCGTTTGGAGCTTTCGTTCGCTAAACCAGTCCCGTAAACGTTAAGCTGCGTAGTTTTCGCCGAATTTCAAGCCAGCTTTAGTGTAGACAAAGATCGTAACGTTTCTATTGAAAACGTGTAATTATGGGCGGATCCGAGATTTTAAACATTTTGAGACGTACGCGCAATTTTATGGGCGTATTCGCCTCGGATTGTCTACCCGATAAGATTAATAGTTTTCCAGCGTCACTGTATGTAAATCTGGACCCCCACGATGAACCGGGCAGTCATTGGGTCGCGATTTACCTTGATAAATTAAAACGGGCTTGGTATTTTGACTCTTTGGCGCTACGGCCCATTTTGCCCGCCATTAAACTTTTTTTAAAACAAAATTCGAGAAAAATCACGCCCACCAAGCGGCGACTTCAATCGACAACGAGCGTCATTTGCGGACATTATTGCGTGATTTATATACGTCACCGATCAAAACGTAGAAGTCACCAAAGCTTCTTTAAGGGTTTTTCACGAAGAGACGTCAAAAATGATATAATGGCCACGAGAAAATTTAACAACCTGTTACGTCATCATATATACGTTTTATATACCCCGTTTTATTCATAACTAAACCCTCAATATCGTGTCGGTGGCATGGCGAGAATGGCCGTTGTCGAATTTGACTTCCCCCCACCAGTGAATTGTCTCTAAACACCCGACAACCGTGTCCTTTGGAACGAGGTCTACTTTTCGCCGACTGGATTACCCAGAACCGCGCTGAAATAGACAGCCAAATACGATGTCCATTTTAATTTTTTTTGTATCACACTATAATATTTTTTTTGACTCGTCAAAGAAAAATAATTTTTGTAGTATATCATCTTATAAAATTTTTTTGTAAAAATAAATATTTTTTATTATCTTATAAATCCGACTCGTTATTTCTCATTGCTCGCGTCATTTTTTAGATTACGTAATTAATAGTTCATTGTGTCCATTCATTCGCCCACGTTGGAAAAATATTATAAACGTATTTTAGAATTTTAAGTGTCAATTTACCAATGTAAAATTTACTTTATACGGTCACCTTTAAAAATAACAATGTATTCAATATAAAAAGGTTTATTCACATTTTCTTTACAGCGGTTTTAATATTATGAATTTGATTAGTTTTACAATATTCTTGAAAATAAATCAGAGCAGCCATTTCCTTTTCAGTCGGCATTTTTAATTCGGCTGGCAGGTTAGATGTAGTTGGTTCGGTTGATTCCATTGTGGCACCGCGCTTTTTACATGTCCCAATAAGTTCGTTAAGATAATCGATAATTTTATCATCTGACATTTCCTCGGCCTCCGTGTAATGGAGCGATTCACTCGCATCACAATCACACGCCAGATCCGAATCTTCTTTCATTGTATTACACGATAAATGTGTCATTAAATGTTGTTTGAAACCTCTCACGGACCGGTATATTTCCGAGCATATCCAGCATTTCTTTGGTACCCTAAGCGGAGACATCTTCCTCTTTCCCATAGCGGCTGGCTTATGAAAACCACAACGCATCTACGTAATCTTTACGTTTCATGGTGTAGATTACGTCATCTTTAGTGAGTCATTTTTAAATTACGTCATTTTTAAATTACGTCATTTTTATAGATTACGTCATTTTTATAGATTACGTCATTTTTATGGATTACGTCATTTTTATAGATTACGTCATTTTTATAGATTACGTCATTTTTATAGATAACGTCATTTTTATAGATTACGTCATTTTTATAGATTACGTCATTTTGGTGGCTTAGACCCAGAAATATTATTCCGTAGCTCAAAGAGAATCAGGATGGCTAGTCACGAGGATCTCAGCACCGTAACCGGTCGGCTAGAAACGTTCAAGCAATGGGACAACGCACACGTGAACAAGGAAGACTTGGCCCACGCAGGACTTTTCGCCGTAGACTCGGACGGCATAGTCGAATGCTACCGCTGCCACGGACAGTTAGGCAGTTGGGAAACCGGCGACGTACCCCAAACGGAACACGACAAATTTTATCCCAACTGTCCGTCACCCGCCGCTTTGGAGGGCCAAGATATCCCGCCATCCGAAAAATACATCTCCGGCGGACCCACAACCACCCCCGAGGGACACGGCGACGACGTAATCGTAACTCTTACCATCAAACGCCTCGAGGTAGAACATTTAATGAAAATGCTCGTAAAAACGCTAATTTCAGATGGTTCGTTTCAACCCTTTGAGTGAACTTTGGTATATACCCTACGAAGATCGACGTAATTACCATGATATAAATAAAATACATTTCCAAAGACGTATTTTCAATGTAAATCGTATTATACAGCCTGTACTCGAAAATTATATAAATAAAACCGTATAATTTGTACACACTCTGCTCTTTTTTTCCAAAAACACTTTTACCGATGACCGTCCGCTATTTTGCGCTACCCTTAGGACCCCGAAAGTGTTTGTCGGCGAAAACCAACTCGAATTGTGCCCTAGGCCCGACATTAACTATGACGGGTAGGCTGTTTGCATAACATCGTGTCAGTCCACACCGCCCGCCGAATAGGGGCAGATAACCTATTGACCTAAAATGGGTTAACACCTGCGTTTTATGGGTTATAACATCGTAAATCATCTAACCTCGTAAATCAGCTAACCTTTTGACCTGCCGAAAATGTACGCAAAATGGGGGCCCCTACAGGGGCCCGTTTCACCCTATTTAACGGTTTATAGCTGTTTGCATAACATCGTTGTCCACACCTCCTGTCGAATAGGGGCAGATAACCTATTGACCCACAATGGGGGGTTACCACCGAGGTTTTATGAGGTGGTATAACATCGTAAATCAGCTAACCTATTGACCTAACCTTTTGACCTGTCGAAAATGTACGCAAAATGGGGGCCCCTACAGGGGCCCGTTTCACCTCCGTTTCCCCCGCCCGCAGGGGCCCCTATCGGTAGACACACTCCCTTATCTCTAACTATTACAGGGTGACCAAGTTTCTGATCCCGAAGATCTCCATTTTGAAAGTCGAGATTCGTTATGTATTGTTTGTTATTTATATTGTTTAATGTTTACTTATGTCACGTGTTATTATTTTACCGTTGAGTACGTTGCAAGGTAAATCTGGAAAGCGCTCAATTCAAACAAATATAACACATCTCGCCTTTTAAGATTAGATTGCGGATTTTCAATGTACATAACAGTCAAGCAAAACAATTAAGGAAAAAAACAATTATCCTTAATCTTTTTCGGCGGTCAAACAATTCGCTCACTCTTGGTGCTTTTCGGTATGGTAGTAAACTGGCGGTTTTCTCGTTAGTACAAGTCCTGCACACCAATACGTGGGTTCTTTAACCGGTTCTATGACGCCCATGAGCACCATATTAATAAATAAATAAATATATTTTAGTTTCCCCTAAGTTTCTTGGTGTTTTTTACCTATTCAACCGTGTTTAATGTAAGCATTGGAATGGGAATTCTACAATGAGCATTTGACGCGTGTGGAATCGCATCAGATTTCCTTTGAATTTTATAAGGATTTTTCACACTTCCAAAGCCTTCAAATAGTCTTGGGTACGCAATCTTTGGATCCAAAGCTATTTTACTCTTTCCGTTTCCCCCCGCATCCATATCTGCGCGTTTGACGATCCCTAAAGCCTCGCAAGTATTTTCGTCGAGTAGCGAATACCAAGACCTCTATAACTTCATAAATTTCCGCCATCTTCGATTCCCCTCAATAGTAAACTTTCTCACAAAAAATCCAATTACCTCCATTTCCGTTTTGTTATAGCGTTGACCAACCGTCTTTCAGGTTCTCTTAATCGTATTTAAGACCGATATTGGTTACAAATGGTTTCGGGAATGCACGATACATCCGCTCCAGTGTCAACCGTGAAGTGAAGTTTGGCGAATGTTCACAGCCGCTGTCCATCACCCGCTGTATTTGGATTCAGCGATTTTACCAGTGGCGTAGCCAGGGGGGGGGGCATCAATTATTATTTATTAACATTTTCGGGAGCTTTCAGACCGTGGTCCTTCATCAGCCGTTACATCGTTAATACTATGCTCCCGAAAATTTTAACAAATACATTTTATATCCATGAAGTATCAGCTCCTTTGATATTTATTTATTTTTAAAGTTTAAATTTACCATGGATCGAAATTTTATCATTTATAATCATTATACAAGGTGTCTACTAAAATACGAAAAATTAAAAATAACTGACAAACGTATTTTTTTTAATTTCAAATTTCTACGGAACATTCCACGTGCAGGGGGACATTTACTAGTGTAAAATTGAATGACCTTGAACCATGTCTTCAAGGTCATTCAAAACCTATCTCGAAAACAAGCGGGTTTACCGATTTGGTTCCAATTAGAAAGTTGTTGCTCGCCATATTATTAGTTCAAATATCTTTGATTTGACTAAATTTTACCAATCAGAAGCCGATAAATTGAAGTTTAATGAATTCAGTGTTTGATAATAAAATATTCTGATTAGTTTTAAAGTGACTAAATCAAATAAATACGGAATAGTTTACAACGGTTCAATTATGCCACCGACGGCCACGGTACATGTTTGAGCTCGTTTAACGACGGGCTCATAGTGTTGTCATTGGCGTAGCTAGACCTTTTGCCGCCCGGGGCGGTCCCTCAGTTCGCAACACCCTTAATGCGTATTAAAATTATAACAAAAATTATGAACGACTAATAGGAAAATAAATTCAAACTTTGTTACTTTAAAAAAAACTTTTATTTGATATTCTACACTGTTATTTTTCTTGCTTTTCTGGTAGCAAAATCGTAAATGATATTGTCGAAGTCAATTTCATCACTTAATTGCTGTTCTATTGAGAGATTTCTTAAACGCAACGTACTCATTGTAAATCTTAGGTAATTCTTAATCCATTTTAATTTAGAAAAACTCCTCTCACAACTAGCTACACTCGTTCAAGATATTCGATGGATTAAGAAAGGCATATTTTTCGGCAAGAACGCGAAGTTGTTGAAATCTCGTGGTGATTTCTTCGATCACTCAATCCAATGATAGAAACATTTCTCTGCTCAACTGAGTTTCATATGTCAATTCAGCATCTCGTGATGTTTCACCCGCCATTAGTTTCTTCTTTCTACACCTACGATCAACGACTATACCCAGATCATCACAAATTTCTTTGGCGTGAGCTATTGAATTGTTCACTAATTTGTCCCTATTTTAATTTAAAAATGTTCTTAAAGACTCTAGTTTTATGTGACATTGTTGTATGTTCAATCCTTTGGTTTGAAGGTAGGCCTGTGTGTCGTTAATTTCTTTAAGGACCGATTGCCAAAGGCCTAGAAAGCGCAAGAAGGGAAACGATTGTAACGCGACAAGTAGCACGCCTGCATCAGACCTGGTAACTCTTATTTTCTTCTTCACCGGTTAAATGTTCTATAGCATTTAATATTTTCGAGTAATTGTTTTTCACAATACCGACAGCATCACCCAGTGCATTCCACCTAGTTTGCACTACACGCTTAACACTTTGACCAGTGACTGAAGTCAAAATGTCCCAGCGATGAGTGGAGGAAGAAAAAAAACATAAAAAACACTCCACAGTTCGAAAAAAGGTCACAGAATTCACAGAAACTGAAGCTGCATGTACACCCGCTAAATTAAGCGAGTGGTTTGTACTCGCGACAAATTCTGCATTTCCATTGATTTTCTTGATGCGTTTCTGAACACCAGTATGTTGACCAGCCATTACAGCATCATTGTCATACGCTTGTCCTCTACAATTTTGAATATCAATTCCGTCTCTTTCTAATTTTTGCAAAATCATAGTCGAAATATTTTAGACGGTTTTGCCGTTTGTTTCAATGAAATCCACAAAAGATTCAACAACCATCACTTTATTTGCATCGATCTTAACGCAGCGTAAAACTTGGCTGGTTTGATCCTTATGCGAAATATCGGGGGTGCTGTCATACATCATTGAAAAATACTTTGCTTCTTTTACTTACTCGAGAATTTTGCTTCTTACTCTTTCTCCCAAAATTTCAATAAATTTGTTCTGTATAGTTGGTGACAAATAGGTCTTAGAAAACGTTTTTCTCAGCCTTATTCTTATAATATGTTCACGTAGCACTGGATCGTATTTCGCCAACAAATGAACTAATTCTAAAATATGCCCTCTATTTCCCGTTGATTCATGTTCTGATTCATCAGCACACTCGTGGATTCCTTCTCAGTGACCCCTTAAAGCCAAATTTTGTTTCGCTAGAAATCTAATTATATCCAACAACCTTGTAACCCAGGTAGCAAAATAACGTTTGTAAAATGGTCAATATTTGGTTTTTAGTCAAAATAACGTTTAATGGTTATTATCGCACTAATTATAAACGTTTATATTTAGTAAAATATTGACCTCTTTTAGAACTCATGTTTTCATCAAAATAGTTAGGTTGAAAAAACCACGTTATTTACATTATATTTATCACATTCAAAAACGTCACTTTTAATGTGGATATTAAGGTTAAAATAACGTTATATTATTTAACTTTTTAAGGATATATCTTTTGACAAACATGAGACGTTGGTATGTTTTTTGCTATCAACTAATTTTTTAATCTAACTAATAATAAAAGTTTATATTTAGTTAAATATGAACCACTTCTTAAACATGTTTTAATAAAAATATTCTAATTAAAACATGTTATAGAAGTGGTTAATATTTAACTAAATATAAACTGTATTTATATGTTTGATTGTCCGCTATAGGAATCTACAGTTTTCAACTTAGGTCGACCAAATTTGGTATACTATCTCATGGTACCCTGACTGTGGTTTTCAACGGTTACGGTCGGCAAAACATCTTTAATTAATTGGATTAATTTAATAATTAGGTATATCCGCTATACATAAGATACTACACTTTGGTCTTAGCCAAAGACCGAGTTTCTTCATTCTTAGGCCCTACACACGGAAAACGATTAAAGTATAGTAATGTGTTTTAAACGCCTTCTTCTATAGACACTAGGCCTTGTGATAAAAGGAAAATTATTGTGATATCAACGTTTAATTGTTTAAATTTGCATAAATCAGTTGGTTATATGGGGTACGGTGCCATGCGTGGAGAGAGTTACGGCACCGTTGTACTTTCGTTTTGACTGTGACCTTGTTTGCCACTGCCGCTTTAAATTAGGTAATTGCCTGCACTGTATGGTGAAAGGTATATACCTAAGGGAAAAAATCTTTTGTGCTGTTGTGTTGTATATTCCCGGGAAATATCGGGTACCCTATCTAGGTAAGTAATATACAAAATGTTCAAAAACGACGTTTAATCGACTTTAGTATTATAACGTTTATATGAGGTTCATTATGCATCGTTTAATAGTTTTAATAACATTTCATATTGACGTTTAATAGACGTTAATCAAATAACGTTTATACTTGGGTTTCTGTTAGTATTAAAAGACTTAATATCAACCGTTTTATAAACCGTCTATTTTGGTGACATCGTCAACCATTTCATAACGTTTATCTCTCAACATAGTTTCAACGATTCACAAACGGTTTATCAACGAGATTTTGCTACCTGGGTTAAGTATCTCCCTCCACTTCTTCGCTTCGTTTTCAAATTGTTCTTGTTCCGCTTTATCAATTGTTTATAATAATAATAATAATCAGCTAGGCTAATACCACGTCGCATTCTAATTTCCAACTCCTTCCATTGTCTAAAAAAACCAATATAATTTAAGTCAACCGCTGGAATTTGCGGTTCGATACAGTCATTGTGGCTTACAGAAGATGAAGCATCACTTGATTCTGTCTCTGTTGACGGTTTGAATTCGTAAATTGGTGCTTCAACAGTAGTAGTAGTTTCACGACTGACGTATTTCAGTAGAGCACCTTTATCCTTTTTCGATTCTTCTTCCCTAGCCTTTTTCTTTTTTCTAAAGGCTGCACCACTTTCTTTTATTCGCTTCTACTTAAAATAGGCCGATATAAATCATATATTAAAAACATTTAAGAAATTAATAATAACTAATATTGATAGTTATTTAAAATATCTTTCTTTTATAGTGTAATAATACAAAGTCAGATCTGCTTATAAAATGTCAGTTTGTGTAGACTGCACTTCTTAATAAAGAAATCTAAAATAAGGATGTATTTGAAACTGTGGCAGTTTCAAAAAGTCTTGGACAAGGTTTATTTTTGCTAACTTGTTTAAAACTTAAACAAACCAAAATATAGCAATCTTAAATAAATTGTTAAATTTTAAAAAAGCTGCTACTTCATGACTTAGAAAAAACTTCATTTTATTCGGAGCTTTCGGACCGTGGTCTTTCTTCAGCGAGTGACTGTTACAAGTGATTCCTTAACACGAATACAAAACCAAAAATATTTCTACCATTGGGCAATGAGCTTTAACCCTACTCTCGGACTTTTAACAATTTATAATAAACCATGGCTAAAAGTTTTAATATTTATAATCTTAAATAAGTCTCGATTTTCACTCCAAATAAGAATGAATTTACCCTGAAACCAGGATGTATTTGGGACTGGGGCAGCTTAAAAGGAGTTTGTTTTTATACTAAAAAATACAACTTTGATTTTGGTAAGGGCAAGCACCCACGCTGCCCGAAGTAAGGCCTTTCAGAGGACTTCCTGCTGATAAAACTTCAGTTGTACCCCTAAACGCAGATTTTTCGGGTGCCTCAGGAGTCAGGCAGAACATGTGAACACTTTGTTATCACTGATATATAGGCCTACATATTTTCAATAAAAACCGCATCTCTAGGCCAAATATCGCTCCATTTATGCAAAAGTTCAAAATCGGCCGCCATATTGGACGCCATCTTGATTTCTAGATTTCCGGTCATTTTTTTGGCCTGGCAACAGGCATTTCCGTAATCAGCGGGGTCGACAACATAGGAAACCGTCTTTTGCCCAATGGTTATATGAAATGATAATCGCATAGCCCAGTCTAATATGGCCGCCTTGATAAATATTGAATTTTGTATTTAACATTGAAAAATAATAACAATAAATTAATATAATAATTAATTAATTTTAGCTTACCTCTTTTTTGATGCTCATTGTATATATTCTATTCAAAAACAGTCAGAGCCGTCGGTCAAGCTGTCGACGCTGTCACTCAATTTTGTGGGGGTCTAAATTCGCGCATGAGAAAATGGAATCTCTGTTCTCGGCCTTTAAGAGCGAAATAAGGATTTCTCTGAAAATCAAGGAACTTTATCAAAGTACCCCTGGCGCCTTCTATTGAAATAATTAAACAGCCTTTGACAGAACATTAATGTCTCGTGGAGTTGTATGCGCGCGCAGTCTCGCGAGACGAGAATGCATTGTAGAAGGTAAATGATAAAGTTCCTTGATTTTCAGTCTCGTTGCCACTAATGGTAAACTTAAAGCCTGTGCAGAAAATCCAGTCTGGGGCTCTATACTATTCTCAACTCAATGAATAAAGCTGGGTGTTGTGATGTAAGAGCAACATTTTAAAATCAACTGTTTGTGGCGAATTCAGCTTCTTTAGATAAGCTAAACAAAGTAAACTATATCCCAAATATGTTCTAATGCAAAGGTTTGCACTGTGTAACGCAACAGTTCTTTGTGGGTCTTAACTCTTAAAGGTTGAAACCAGATACCAAACAAACCTCTGGCCAGAGTTGTCTAAAATTACAGAAATTAATTGAAGAAATTTCCCGTGAACGGGGCTTTATGTTATTGTCGGCGGGTGAGTTCGACTTTGTTAGTGTATTAGGTCCGACTAAGGTTTAGCGTTAAAATTTATATGCTAAATTATAATAAATACCTTTCCAATATGAACAAAATAAAGCTTATGATAAATATTATTCGTCGGTTAACCTGAGAAATCGTGGGCGCTAAGCTACAAAATATGTTTGGTGTAATAGGGGAAAGTATCCAAGAGATTTTCTTTGGAAGTTTACTGTAAAATATGCGTGTTAATGGATTTAAACAAAAACCTACAAATAAGATTTATTTCGGATTTTATCAAATCGTAAATTAGTTATAACATTTAAGTCAAAGCTGTCTGCTGGTTCAAAATACTAGATGTACAACAGCTGGAAGTAAAAGCCTAGAAACATTTTAATTAAAGCGTCGTCTGCTATTATAAAGGGCTTGCCACCACCCTCCAGAATTAATGGCGTTAAAGTCGCTCGATGATTTGGACCTTAGGTGGAGTTGACATTTAGTTAACATATATTAAAAAAGATGGCGCATTTTCTTACCAAGCTTGATGCATCGAAACCTCTTTTCTGTGAAAAGTCGTTTCTTAAAATTTCAAAAATTAACGCTTTATTATTAAAAGAGATTCTAGTAGTTAGTGTTCTTTTTAAAGATTTATAAGTAATTTTCTTCGCAGGTGATTAATCTCTGGGCAGTGGCGTAGCTGAGAACTCAGAGGCCCCCCCCCCGCAAAAATCTCTATGAGGCCCCCCTTTTTAATTATTTTATGGGTTTTTTTTGACGGATAAATAATACACCTTTAGCTGGCCATAATACTCTCTATATTGGTCATAGATGTGTACACAATTTCGAACCAGTAATTTGACATATTTTTGCTGTTAGTATATTAAATCTTCCGCTGATAACAATGTTACATATTTTTAATTAGGTTCTGAAATGATTTCGCTAAGTTATAATCCACTAACCTTCAGCTGGCCAAGAATCGAGCTCGGCGAAATAAATATTTATATAGGTTTACACCAATCAACATTCAATCAGTTGATGATTTCGTTATTTGGCAAAGTTTCTGAAATTGAAGAATGTTTGGATGCTTTACTTATCTTCTTAATAATCGACACAACTTTTAACTGGGCACCGAAAACGAGGGCGCAAAGGGACGAACAGATAAAAATGTTGTACAGGTAGTACCTGGGCTGGTAATCCATTACGTAACCCACGAAGGAAGTGGACGCGGTTGCGCCCACTGACGTTGAGATGATAAAGAGAGACCCCACAACATTGGATACACCGACGTACGTTTCCATCCAGGCGATACCGGAAGGAATCATAGTGGCGCTTCCTAAGCCCAACATGGCCGTACCGATCCACATCGTGGTAGGACTGGTATCGCCCCAAATGGCTAGAATCACTCCAGCTGAGCAAATGACGGTTATGTTAAAGGCTAGGACGTAATTCAGTTTGACTTTGGTTGAGGCGTAGATGGAGAGGCCTCTGATGAAGGTGTTTGTGCCCCAGAAAACGGAGGTCATGAAGGAACCATCGGTCTTCTTCAGTTTCATCTTACTAGCGACGACGAAGCTAGTCAGGTACTGGGTGAAGGAACTCTCGAAAAAGATGTACGCGACCAAGAACGCCATTCCTAACCCGATCAGGATGCGCGGTAGCATCGAGCCCGGCGCGTAATCTGTGTCCCTCGTCTTTTCGGTGTTGCTTCTCACCTCGGAACGGTCGTAGAAGAACGAAACCAAGTTGGATATAGCCGACATGAAAATCAAACTGCACACGATTATGTACGCTATTTCAATTCGGCTTCCGCTGCCAATTGTCCTTGACGAAATAGAGGTATTGACGTTGGTGGAATTGTCGTCGGGAGATAGGAACGGTTCGGCTGCCAAGGGCCCGATCACCGATCCAACGCTGAAGCTGAAATGAAGAGCTTGATAGAAAGGCGCTGGGTTGTTCATCCACAGATCGAGACACAAAACATTTCCCCCTAAGAAATTAGTACATTAACACGGGAGCGTTTTGGTTAAACGTCATTAGAGCCTCAATTACCAGTATCAACGGCTCCCGCAAACAGCCCGTTGAGGAAAATAGCAACGACTAAAAAAGGCACGTGTTTCATGTATGGAACCATAAGAGATGTCGCACCAATTATAAAGACACCAATGGAGAAGAGCAGCTGACGGTTAAATCGACCAAAGATCCAACCGCCTGAAAAAGCAACACGTCCAGCAGTTAAACGAAAGTAAATATTAAAATAGGTTGCCATCTCATGCTCACGTACCTAAGACGCATCCAGCACTAGCCCCGATGAATCTGGAAGCCAATATATAGCCCATATCCGCGGAAGTAGCTCCCACGTTTTTCTCGACGTCCGGCAGTGTAGGTCCCGAAATGGACATGGTCAGTCCCTTAAAAACGGACGCAGTACGTTCGTAAGATTTCCAAATAAAATGAGCAAATTAATTAAGCTTCTTACCAAACTGAAAAACGCCAAATACAAGTTGACAGTTCGGAAGATTCTCACTCGATCCGAGTAGAGTTTCGACCACAGAGAAGGACGCGTCATTTCACTTTCCATAATAGCTATAAACCGAAATAAAAGAAAAGAAAACAATAATTAAACTCGTATCCTCTATGTTCACGACAAATGACTCGAATGGAGTAGGAATGACGAAGGCGTTTCTTTATCCGAGTTTATCGCATCAAAATCTACCATCTCCGCATATTGCCGTTTACTTAAATAGTAAGTTGCAAATTATTCGTTACCGCCTTAATATTATTTTTAAACTAAGAAATTACGTTTAAAATACCCGAATATAAAGTTTCGTTGCTTAACGTTTCGTAGATAATTAGAAATAATTAAAAGAACGGGAAATGTTTTTGAATTTTGCCGTGGTCATTGGCAACGAGTTATCTCATTGGTCGCTTTACCCAACATAGAGTTTAGGCTTGCATATAAATTCTTGATGCCACTATGATGCTACTTATTCCGTGGACGAAAACAAAAAAAAACCCCTATTGAACCATGGGATTCTACTAACAGAATCATACGATGCTCGTGCTCCGTAGAAAAACGATATGAAACCGAAGGCTCCTCGTGATTTGAAAAGATAATTTCTAGGTTTTTTTAATTTCAATAATAAGCCTAATATTACGATTAAAAATCTCTGGTTTGAAAACTTCTACAAGTAAACAGAATCCCTCCACTTCCATTCCTTCTATTTTAGGAATAAAACTACAGCTTCGATTTGCCCCAAATTGCTCGTGCTAGAGTAATTCAATGACAAATGGTCACAGCATGTCAACCCTACCTCAACCGATTTGGTTCAAATTTTGTATAGGGGGTTGTCAATAGCGTAAAAAATTAATTCTCGATTATATTTTAAATCGGATGAGCGGTTTCGGAGATAAGGCAGGTCGAAATCTTTCAAAATGACCTTGACCCTTAACGTTGAGTGAGATATAAAATGACGAGTTTTCAACTGATTTTCAAATTTCTTACGCCATTTTCAAGCTATTGAAATGTTCTTTTTACATCATTAAACCAAAAAAATATTTGACAAATTTTAAAGATCAAACATTTTGACCATTGACCTTTGGCTTTAACAGAACTTTTAATTTAAAAATAATGGTCATTTTCGAATTCCCTGCCCGTGATTTACCTAAAAATGTTAAAATCCCGAAGTAATATTTCTAGATCACGAGATATTTAATTATGAATTTCACACCAGAATATAAGAATTTAATATAAATTTAATGGAACTCACGTTTTTCAATAGCTAGTTCAACTTTCACCTTGTCGCTATTTTGCAACAAATATTTTGAGCTATTTATTGGTGGCACAATAGGATCGTCAACTCTACACAATACATTTTCTGGTAATACCCAACATTCGTCCTTAATAACTGGCCAAATATAATTCGAAGAACTAAATTGTGGATACATAAAAGAAATTAGTAGTCGCCATATTCATTTGAATATTCCTTTACTATAGCAATGTATACTTTTCTCCCGTTTGCAAATGCTACAAATGTTTCGGGTAATATTTCCAGATTGTCATGCGGTATACAGCACACGAAATACCGAAAGTTATAAGTTCGCTCACCGAGGAAAGGGTTGCTGCTTTGATTTTAGTTGTGCTGATTAGAACAAATTTATGATATCTCCGAGCAAGGTTCCTAGATCTCCGAGTACCTTTGATAGGGCTGTGCGAATAGTGTATTTTTAGGTATTTGGCGAATACCAAATACGTCGGTTTTTGGGAACCATCTGTCGAATCGAATTTCGAAAATGGCCAAATAATTTGACCAAATAGCGCGACGTTTAAAAATTTGGACCGAATTAATTTGTTTTATCAAATTATTCTATCAAATGCCAAATTTTAGTTTGATTTTTCCCCACAAACAACCACACGCCAGTAGCAGCCTACCTAGTATATACTCTAGTATCTACCCACTACCTAGTAGTAGCTGCCGTTTGACCTTTCTTCTCAAACTAGAACATTTACCTCCATATATCCAGTAAAGAAAGAGGCTCACTCACAGACTTGGAAATAGTGGGAGTCCTGGGGCCAATGTCTCTTAAAAAAATCAGGGGCCCTTAAAATAAATCATTCGAACTGTGTGTTAGAATTTATAGCCCGGTGAACCAAGTAACAGAGACCATACCACCGGAGGTCAATCATCATAGTGCCCTACGCCAGCGTCCACAAGCCCAGACCGGTGACAAATACAGCATTGGTAGCAGTACCCTACTACTGATGGTGGCACCTTTGACGCAAGCCACTCAACCCAGCAGAAGGTGCAGCAATGGGGGGACCATTTACCACTTCGCACACAGCAGTGGGAGTTAGAGTGGATGCTGTAGCAACTCCAGCCGACACTCTGCCTATGTAGGTAAAGAGTCAAACCCTTTGGAGAGAGCTCCTAATGGGGAACGACGGGCACACAGCGGTCCAAGTTACAGCTGGCACCGGAGATTCCGGTGTGACCCCAAAAGGCCGGGAAACAGGACCGCCGTGCCCTCATACGGAGGCCCGTCGCCCCACAGCAGGCTACCCAATCTGCCGAGGCGGCCAGTTTGCACGGACCATCTTCGTTAGCCTTAGCCGAAACTAAGTTTCCAGCCCCTACCTGACCGAAGTCGGAGATGGACCATTTGACCAGAGCTAACATATCCCTGTGCGTCACCACGCTTATGGGTTACAAAAGCCGGATCCCGACTCCCCGGTAAAGCAGTAACTGGGGTTGCGGGCCACCTGGGCCCCAAATTAAATAAAAATATATATTAAAACTTTTACGGAAATTTCTTAAAAATATTTTTTTACGCCTTTGCTGAAACCATAGAGTATAACTCTATGCTAAAATGCTGTTTTCCTACCCTAGTCGAGAGCGAAATCTAGCGTTGAAGTGGACGTTTTAAAGTAATAAATGTTTACGTAAGTAACGTAACCAATTCTTATTCTTGTATTTTATCTCCCTATTTTGAAATGTTTTCCCCCTTTCACCTCCCCTGGGCCACTGGCCCTCAATAAAAAATATCACTATTTCCAAGTCTGCTCACTCGTCTCACTGGTCTAAATTCTGTATCTTAGAGTTCCAACTAGTCTAGATATTATGGAATCACACAACTCAAAATGGTTTCTTCCACTCTATAGTGTATACATCTACTCCATGGTTATCTTGTGCCCATACAATTCATTAATATTTACAAATGTCAAGCTAATTTGCAAGTTAAAATTTTGCTTGTTTCGTCACTCGTGACCTTCGGTTTTTGTCGCGCAGAAAAGAACGCTAGGTTTTTGTTTTTTAATAATTTAGTGCCCTCTGGCGGTAGAAATTTGATGCAAATACCAAATAATTTGATAAATTTTGATTAAAATCGACCAAATGAAATTAATTTTTATAAAATAGAATAGTCGGTTTTTCAAAGTTTACTATTTGGTATTCTAGAATTTTAAAAACCAGAATTCGATTTGTCGGTGCGAATAGTTTAGTCTAAAAATGACCAAATAATTTGGTCAAATCGAATAATGTAGAATACTTTGCACAGCCCTAACCTTTGATCGTAATTTGAAAACTAGATAGGGACTTAAGCAAAAGTGAGTGAATTCCAACACCACGAGAGAAGGGTTCGGAACTACAGAAGAAACAGTAGAACAAACAGTGGAAGCAAAAAAATCGTTAAGGACTGAAGCCGCTTCGGACAACGAAGCAGTAACAGAACCATCAGGCTTTTTAAGCTCTGAGACTGGGAGCACGAAAAAGGTTCACTTGAGTCCAGAAACACTTAAGAGTTTTCCCGTATAAGAGAAGTTAAGCTAGACTGATATTTACGACCGAAATATCGAACATGGGAAGTATAGGCATTGCGAGCAGCACGGTACTGATTGTGAAGGGTATCCAAAACACGCAACTGAGCCAAACGTTGTTTAGCTTTAAAGAACCGAGTCCAGGCTACATTTTTAAAATCTCTGCTACGAATCGTACGATGGTTGGGTTTGGGCTCAGAGGGAAGTTGACGTAACGGAATAAATCGGGCAATACCAGTATTTATGACACTAAGAAAAGCAGACCAGTATTCAGATAAGTCATCAGAGCCCAAAACAAGTGACCAATCAACAGAGGCGAGGAAGGCAGAAAACGACGCGTAGTCACCCCGAAAGAAATTAGGCCTGGGAACAAAAATGGACTGGGTTGTGGAATATCCCAATGTATTTTTTGTTTTCTTTGTTTTGTTTTTTTTTATTAAAGGGTATTATGGTGTATAAAAATATAATTAAATGTCTTAAAATTAAATTTAACTTAACAACTTTCCCTTAACATTGTAAACTTCCTAATTTAACGTCCCCCTAACCATTTCCGAGAATTTTACTTTCGACTGCGTAAGCGAGTAAAGCGACAGAGAGAATATCGGCGATTTCGCTGGACAACTTTTATTACTGTGTAGTTCTAGCGGCCAGCGTTGTCAAAGCCGGTATTCTCCCTCGAGCTATTTCACGTTCATGGGAAAGGTTTCGACCCTACCCTCCCTACGTCAGCAGTACGGAATGTCGACCGTTACTGTTGCCCTATTGTTCAAGGCTTGCGAGCCACTGTGAAATTTGTATTGAGGCAGTGCATGTTGAAGCTCTCCAGAAGAGATAACTGTTTTTTTTTGTAAGCTCCAGATGAGCAGTGAATGGAAATTGAAATTAAAAGTTTAAGTTGAAGTAAATTGTGTTTAGTTTTCTCAAATAGTTAAGATATAATCACCGTCAGTCCCCATATTGGTTTTTCAGTCGGCCGTATGGGGCTCTATTAATCTGCTCTCCCGGAGTCAGGACGTCACGACAAATACGATTTTACATGGGTCCCACACAACTGGACTTGAAAATGAACTACGCCTTGGTCACTTTTGCCGAGGGCTGCCGATAACTTAACCACAGGGTCGTTTTCTAAATAAGATTTTTCGATCAAATTTTTAGTATTTACTAAGAATCGTATTGCCTACCCGATTCCATAACCAAAATAGTATAAAACGCAGTAGGAAAAGATCTTCGCCGCTAGGGGGCGTAACCGAAAATTTCTACTGTAGGGGTCATCCTAATTTTCTAGGGAATCCCAATATGCAAAAATGTTTTATGTAGATATCCTCCTGAATTGTTGCCACAAAAACCGATTTCTGAAACATAGTGGATTACAGGCCTAGAACAAAACAGTTTTTAATACGTGCAGAAGGCCCAGTTTCATACATTCTTTTTTTCATGCCCCGCTATGACATAATTTGACCCACTGCCCAAGCCCCAAGATGTATCTGCGCGGCCCTAAATGTTTAAGAGTATTTTTGAAAATTGTTGGCTAACAATTTTAGGTGTTAAATATTTATATACATGGGTATTCGGCGTAACGAAATTCATTTAGGTTTTTAAAAATATTTTGAAATGCACGTTTTCAAGCATTCGAAGCCTGAAGATTTGATATTTTAGAAATTACCTTTTAAGTTTAAAAACAGTTAGTATAGCGGAGTAGTTCGGCTAGTTTCAAATCATATTTGTGAAAATTCTAGCTTTTGTAATCCAGAAAACTTTTTTTTTAATTAATTTCTTCATTTGTAACCTAATTTTTTTATATTTTGAAAAGCTGAAATGGTAGAACAAAAAGCAGACAACTATATAAATACCTATTATAAACGATTGTTGCGTTTTTCGCAGGTAATTAGAGCCATATTCCCTGGGCTCTGCGTAAAAGTTTCAAAGATAAACGTTTTGGATATGGTAGCACTGACGATGAAATAAACGAAAAATGTAAACAATATATATACAAATAATGAGATTTTAAATAATAAATTCTCTAAAAAGACTAAAAATTCATATAACATTACTAATAAAAATAATAATTAAAATAATAGTAGTAATGTTAATAACAAAAAAAAACAGATTTTAAGTTTTAAAAAATATGGTTCTGCAAAACGTGAGTTCCATTAAATTTATATTAAATTCTTATTTTCTGGTGTGAAATTCATAACCGCTCATCCGATTTAAAAAATAATCGAGAATTCATTTTTTACGGTATTGAAAACCCCCTATACAAAATTTGAAAGAAATCGGTTGAGGTAGGGTTGACATGCTGTGACCATTTGTCATTGAATTACTCGCTACGGAGGAGAAAAATTCGCGGAAAATTTCCGGATTTTGGGGAGCGAAAAAGGTCAGTTTCGGACTCAAAATTAGTACACTTAGGCTTGGAAATTTGTTTCGACAATGACATTTTTGGAAAGAGAACGTCCAGGGCTTCAAAACAAGCCCACATTCATTCGTTTTTATTGCTATCGATTTTTTGTGCAACCAACACTTTACAGATTAAATTTCATTCAGTATTGTTAAGCGTTATCAAGTTACTGATAGGGGGCCCTGAAGGGGAAAAATAAATAACGGGGGAGGATCAAGAAGTTTCCAACTTACGCTCTCTATACAGGGTGATACGGTTAAGTATGTCATAAAATTTAGGACGTGTTCTTTTGGGTCCAAATGAGTCAAAAATATGCTATGAACATGGGTCCTAAAATACTTTGTTTCAGAGTTTTAGGCCCACAAAAACCGGGCCCCAAAACAACGAAATAGCCAGTAATGTGAAGTTTGGTATCTGCCTTGAACCCAATTGTTGTCATTTATTATTCATTTGTTTTTAACGGTGAAGCGATAAACACAATAGCAAATGCCAAAAGTTCATTATTGAACTAGCAGAAGTCTGCTAACTCCTACAACGAGTTTATTAAAGCCAAGGTCCATTATTTCAAAGAATCGAGTTTTATCGACATTGTTAAACCGGGTCAGACATTTTGGAAATAAGCAACTGGTAGTCTGGTACGAGGCGAATGCCAATTCAAAGTATTTTCCCAGATGCTGGGATAGTGCTTCTGATTTTGGAAAGCGCCCAAGAGCGAAATACGAGTGTTTAGGAACCTGGTGAAGACACGGAATGGTGCTGATACAGTTGGAAGAAAAAAATCACACTAACAATACCACACCGAACGTTTTGATTTTAGCTGTACTTAATGAGATCGAATATTAGTTGTGTAGGCGCGTTAGGTCACGGGGATAAATTTCAATTTCGTTATTTGACTTTTTTTAAAGTCAGCGAGGCCCTATAAACTTAGTTCTTTACTATTCCCTCAAAGACCGTTACCAGATCGACGCATATTTGTCGCTGTTGACAGACGCTTGAGAGAACACGAATAAATTCAACCAGGACAAACTCGTGAGAGAGTGCAAAACGTACCAGAAAACCTTCAGTAACAGGTACTTACACCAATTTTATTCAACTAGTTTTTGATTAAAATATGTTATTCGATACGATTCGTCTTTACTTTAGGTTCTTACCATTGTCGAAAACGATCCTGGAGCAAATACCATGCGAGTTGGGAGACAATTGTGTGTAAATCACGATATGGTTTGGTGAATTCTGCATGGTCATCAATTTAACCCGTATCACCTTCAAAAGGTTCAAGCTCTGAACGACGCAGACTATTCTAGGCGAGTTGACTTTACTCAGTGGTTTGTTGACAAGGTAGGTCATGGCCATCAGTTCTCGAGTATTCTGTTAACAGCTGATGAAGCCAATTCTTCCCGTGACTGTATACTCAACTTGCACAACACTCACCAGTGGAGTAAAGATAACTCGAAGACGTGCCGTTTGAAACGAGAGGGCGCGTGTGGTTACTGCATGATGGAGCTCCACCCCATTTTAGCCGCGACGTAGGAGCTCATCTTGACGCGACTTTTCCTTTAAGGTGGATAATTCGTGGTGCACCAGTTGAGTGTCCAGCACGATCTCCCCATTTAATCCTATGGGACGTGTTTCTTAGTTTACAAGCCGGAAGTTCGGAACGTTGACGACCCGCGACAACGCATAATTTATGGCTGTGAAACTATCAGCAACACAGTTGCATTCTTTGAAAGATTTCGAGAATCGTTTGTACGACGAGCTCGTACCTGTATTAGAGCCGGAGGCGGCCATATCGAACAATTAAATAAAACAGAAATTTGCATTTGAAAAAGCAATTCTAAGTAATTAACATTTATGTCGAATCTTTAAAAGATTGTATCTACACTTTTAGAAAAAAGGGTTTGATTATAAACCCCCAAGGTTCTTAAAAAAAATTCCACAAATTCAAACCCTCCAAAACCCTTTAACGGAAATTTTCAAACCCACAAGGCTTAAAAATGAGCACTTTTATGATTATAAATTGAACCATTAGAAACCCTTTAAAAACTTCCTAGGGTTTGCAACAAAACCCCGTATATACAGACAATCGACACAACACGGTTTATATTTAAACTCTCTTCAAACCCTTTAAACACTTCCTAGGGTTTGTATTTATAGATTAAATTAAAATTAATTAATTTACGACTTTATAACAAATTTCGGCGATTGCAACGGGCGCGTTTCGAAACCAAGCCCGATAGCACGACAGGCGGGTGTTTTATCACAGAACCACCGAAAGATGCATGATTGCAACGATGTTTAGAGAAACCATTTTGGGGAAAGTCCGTCTTCCTTTACGTTTTATGAAATTATTATACGGCTTTATATCAAATTTCGGCGTAGATCGCGTGAAATAGTTTAAAACGTGCAGGGTTTGAAAAGGGTTTTAAAAAGTGATAAATTATTATTTTTTTTGCTATAGGTTCTTAAATGGAAATCCTAAGGGTTTTCCATTGACCTATAGGGGTTTCCTTTAAACCCTTTTCAAACCATGCAAGTTGCCAAAACAAACCTTAAGGGTTTATAATTTTTTCCTAAACCTTTTTTAAACCCAAAGGAAACCCTAATAAAACCCATGGAAACCCTTTTTTCTAACTGTGTAAGTGTTATTAAATCTATTGTAGGACTTATGACACTTAATTCTCAAGTCTATTAATGGAACAAATCGCTTTTGAAGTTGCACACGCTCGGATAATTTTCAACTCTCCAAATTCACAATACCCCGATAGAGAATGTAAGGAAGTTATAAAGTTATTCGCCCTCCCTTTGGATGCGCCGATCAAATATCGCTCGTTAATTAACGTTACGCCGTACAATAAAATGGTCTTCAAACGCTTGTAAAACTGTATCATAAACGGTCTTTTGTTCCTTAGTAAGATTAAAGCCACGAAAAATATCCTCAGCTTGATCCCCATAAAGTAAATTAGCGCGTCAATTGGTTCATTTTCATCTATTTCCGCGACAGGTCTGTACCTTTCAAACCTACCAGGGAGGCCAGTCCTCTGCTTTACTAAAATCAAATTGCACCGGAGATTTGAAGTTATCATCGGCCATTGGTAAAATTCAGACTTGCAATTAGGGGCAGTCCGGGGGTCATTGACTCTCAAAATAAACGCTGAACCCTCGAAATAAATTATTCAATGAGGGTCGATGGTCACCAGAACCCCAATTTAAATGAAAAAATGAGAAAATATCACAATATATCAAAAACTAAACTATCTTTTCTCATCGTTTCTATTAATATTTATTTAATTTTCACTACCCCATTTCGCTCTCCCACATGACAAGATGAGGGTAAAATTTCGACTATTTGCAAATCTGTTAAAATTGAATAGCGGCCACTAACGTCGTAAGCCTTGTTGTATATCACGTTCGCTTAGGCTTAACCGCTATCCTCCTTGGCTTAACCTTCGTTGAACCTTGTTACCTTGCTACGGTCGTGCTTCGTCCGCTGAGCCAGTTATAGGCCTTGGAGACTAAAATACTTTAACCGAGCTTAAAAAAATATTCTGGTCCAAAACTCCGCTGCCACCAAGTTTTAATACTTTACCGTTAATTATAGATTATAAATAATTACAAGACATTCATGACTGTGAAAAGTAGTCTCTTTTAATATCTGAAAATGTACTTGCCTCTTTATGAAGGTGGCGTCTCTGACACTCTGTTGAGCTCGTTACAAAGTAGTGGTCCAAAATGCGAAATTCAAACACATCACAGATGGAAATAGCGTCGTTAAGCGAACGGCGCTGGAAGAACGTAAATGTAAAGCAGCGTTGCCAGACGTTCCATAATTATGGTACAATAGTTGATTTTATATAATGTCTTTACGTTTGCTCAACTTGTTGAAATGTTGCCCTGGAATAGTTCAGCCAATGCCTAAGAATGAGTTCATAAGCTCTTTAGTGGGAGAGAAAACGGATTCACAGCAGAAGCGGGGAGGCAACATTTCAACAATATGGCCAAGGTTATTTTATAAAAAGAACTATTCAATAATTCTAGCTAGGAATTTTTAACGTACCATAGCTACGTACGCCTTTTTGCAATAATTTAAACAGACCGTACCATATTTTCAATAATTCTGTTCAGCCCAAAATTGTTATTCACCGTATTGGTTTAAATTAAATCTTGAGGTCGATAACAGCAATTTTTGGTGGCTTGATCTTTAAAATTATCTTTTAATTTTTCAAAATTATCGAAACTACCCTACATAATTCTAGGGAAATAATTTTGCAAATAATTCAATAGAGAGTCGCAGCAACCCATTTCTAGGCGTAAACGCGAACGTCTACGCCAGATCCGATAAATTTATTTGACATTGGGAACGTCGGGAACACAGCAATCGCGCATTTGAAAAAAAACAGATTTTTTCAACTAGTTCCGTAGTTACTGTACAGCAAACAAAATGTGTTTCACTTTTTTTTGTAAATACAGTTTTATTGGGTGCATATGGCATCGTGGCCTTCACATCATTTTTTTCAAAGTTAGAAAGATGTTGGTGCATGTGGCAACGTGGCCTTATCAGTATCATATTTGAAACCTAGATGACGCCGTATTTCAGTTCACTAGACGTAAAAAATTTGAAACATATTTTCTGAACGAAATTTGTATCCAAACGTCGGTAAGAGACGTAGACGTTCGCGTTTAAGCCTAGAAATGGGTTGCTGAAACTCTCTAATAATTTCCTTTTTTACATCTGGCAAGGCTGATGTAAAGGTACTCCGCGTTGGTTGTCTGTTGTAATAGAGACTGATATTTGGCAAGAGATGAGTTATTTTTTAAGCTAGTAATCGAAGATAGTATTAATATAAAGTATTGCTTACCCACAATATTACGTGGTGTCTGAAGTGGTACTTATTTTTTACTGTTTCAAAGATTTGTCGCTTCTGTGAATTCCTCGTGTTTTGATCGCCTCATCAAGGTCGTCGCCATTTTGGACTTTGTTCGTTACCGTAGTTCTTCGCTCTAACAGTATGAACTTTTACCGTATTGAACTGTTTACGATCCAATTGCTCTGTTTGTGCATTGCCGTTCCTAACTAATACCTGGCAGCCTAGGGCCTCGCACACCGTAACGTCGGGCCTGAGCCGAGGGGCCGAGTTACTTCAACTTTACGACTAGTTTCTTTACTCCTCCCCAACCCTTCGTGGCGGGAAAAAACTCCGATATCGTGTTGAGAAAATTGAAACAAACGTTTCAACTTTACTCGAATCAAGGAAGATTAAAGAATGGAACGACAGTCTGGCGGAATTTTGCAGCCTACCCGTACAAGGAAATTTCGAACTAGTCGGGGGTAAAAATAGGGAAACGATCTACGATATTAAGTAGCTAACGCTATCTACTCTGGCTTGAGCCATATGCTGTGTATTCTGTTATAATATTTGGTACATCTAAACCTTTACCGCAATTTTTTCGCGTAAAATGATAGATTTCCACAAATTATGTTTCATCTTAATCTTAAATAATGGGCTAAGTTTGTCTGTTTATGTTAGAAATTTCTGAAGAGCTTTTTTATATATAGCTATGCGATTTCCTTTTAAAAATTCCGAATTGTATAGCGGACCTTTTTTTTTTGAGATACACAAACATCGGTGTCGACCCGAGGCCTTAGACACGAGCACACACACAATAACTGATTAATCAGGATGAGATATGTGTAACGGCCACGCCAACGGGGGGATACGTGGGGACAGGGGTGGGAACACCCGTGGCGGAAGTAACCCGACCACCCGTTGGGGGATTGGTAGTCGTCCTCACACGGCCTTCCACAAACTCTGCCTCCCGGACGCCTGGGATTACAGGAGTGAGCCACTACTCCCGGCTGTATAGCGGACCTAAAATTGAAAAGTAATTTAAGCATAAGCTATTAAACTTTGGCGATTGGTCAAGGGCTCAAAGCAGGTAAAATTTCCAAGGAAGATTAAAGAAGATTAATTACAGATTCTTTAATCTTCCTTAATATTTCTTACCTTTTGAAATCTCCAAATCTTCCTTCGAATAAGTATGATCTCGTTTAATCGAATACATGATATCACAGTTTTTCTTCTGACTAGATTATGTACCCGTATCATACGAGCCGTATGATGTCGCTAGTTCCGCCAACTTTCACTATCTTTATTGGATCTGAACTGAACTAAAGAGCTTTTTCCTCCTATGAAAATCCAAATTCCGCCAGACTTGCGTTCCGTTCTTTAATCTTCCTTGCTCGGATGCCACCAAATTATCACGCAAAAATATTCATCAACCACGTGCCGCCTCGCTACTAACAATGAAAGGGATCAATGGCAATTGAGATTTACAATTCTTTGGATTTTGAAGAAACGGCACAGTCTTCCACCTTAGACCAAGAAACACAGGGACGTCTCGCTCATAGCTTACCCAACGCTTTAGTTTTCGGTGGGGCTTTGTTGCGACTGCGGTAGGGAGAGGGGGGTTAGGTGATACTGATAGTCAATAGGCGCCATCCATGAGAGATAAAAATAACGTTTTTTAAAGATCTTGAAAAAAAATAATCAGCTAAATTATTTTATATTTTTTTAATAATTTAGGGACACAAATATTAAAAAACATACCAGAAATTTCGTTTTTTGGAGCCACGCTGTTGCAGGCCCCGTGCCGACAGATTGTAGAGCTGTGCACGTGACTCAAATAGCCAATAAAAATTGACTCACCTTCGCTACTAGCGACACAGCGCGAGATAAATAGGAAATAGGCAGCCGCAACGAAGCTTCGGCGCGAAATATACCGTGCGACGTCCCTGTGTTTCTTGGTCTAAGCTTCCACCATAGACGCTTTATAGGGAAATTCGACGACTATTTACGTCCGTCCTTGACTATCTCGGGATAGCGAGAAAAAGGTTTCGGAAATTTCCAAACGCCGGAATAAATGCTATGAGTCGCCCACCCGCGCGCGTTTACCACCAGTCACGTCCGCCTTTATCCCGATACCAGACGCCACCCCGGTTTCACTACCCTCAGCCACAACGACCTTTTCTACCCGATACCGCAAGCGCATTGCTCATTTTCAACCATGCTGCCCTAATTCCTGGAAACTTATATGCTGCAGTAACCGCTTTTACTTTGTTTTAATTATGCTTATTTGGACCAAACGCTACGACATCACTGCCGTCATTTGAACCGACCGAAGTTCTGAATCCGCAGCCAGACTCTTATACCGAATGGCTAGGGTGGTGCCTTGGGTATTAGCCTAGCTTATTACTATTATTATTATTATGATTAATCGACCAGCTACGCACACTATGGATTAAACGAATGGATCACTGAGTTGCGAATTGCTTGTACTGACGTACAATTCAAAATTGACACTGGCTAAAAGGCTAATCTATTGCCATGGAATGTTTACAAATCTCTTTTTAGAGATTAAGAACCAACTGCTACTCGTATCAACTATCAAGACGTATTGCGGGGAGTCTCTACATATAATTGGTATTTCCTACGTTTAAACATCGTATAAGAGCACAACCCTAATCTTGCCATTCCCTGTTGTGGATGAACCGGTTGCGCCGATAATAGGGTTGATCCCCCCCCCCCGTCAAATTGCACCTTATATGTGGCCCTAGTATTGCCCTCCATTCACCCGATGTTTGTCATTGACAAACCCGAGAGTATATAAGTCTATCTATTTGTACCCCGCTGCTCCGCATAAGCACTACAGCGTCCTACTAATCCGGCTGGGACAAAAGTGTGCTTTGCGAAACAACGTTCGGCCATCGTGACTGGCTCACATATAGCAAACAAACGCCCTGATCACGGCCCAACAAAAGGCGACACCGTGGGCTGCCCGGAACCCACCCTCGCACAGCTGAGGACTAGAGTGACTTACTCTTCCACTGCAAACTACCCTCCCCGAAAGGTTATAGAATGCCGAGTATGGAACGCCCCGAGGGCTCCAGTGACCCAGAAAGCCGGGTGTGACCCCATTAAACCACAGATAGGGACATTCGTTATATATATTTATATACCCCCGTACCGTAAATTAATACATACCGGGACAGTGGGAACCACAGATAGGGACCGTGGGAAAACCCGAGAGTACAATATGTATTTTAATTGATACCCGCTAATTAAATAAATGGATACGCCGCACAGTGGGGAAAACTGAGCCGAAACCTGGCCAAAAGTAAAAAAAAAAAAATCGCGCGTATGGATTTTATTTTAATTTATAATATTTGTTTATAAGCCACCGCATAATTTATCGGTGTTTGATTTTTGACTACAAAATTTTATTCTCCACCAGGCTCCTTAGAAGTAGTAGACTTTTTTAGAAATTTTAAGTAGGTGTTTTTGCATAGTTTTTGGTATACAATCAGGCTTGATTTAAAAGGTAAAGATATTTTTTTGCAGTCTTTAGTTTTGGAAATATCAATACCAAGTAGATATCGATATTTTAGAGTTATGAAACTGTTATACAAAGCCGCGTAGTTCAAATAGTGTGAATTCTGGAAAACGTCGTTAAAGGTCTTTAACTAATATATTCCTTTTAGAATTAATGTGACTTTTAGTTATGAATTTAGGTAGGTTCAGATTTTCAATAGATATATGAAATTAAAAAGGGTATCCAATTTAAAAACGATATATGGTGATAACATCAAAACAGTTTCCTGTACTAATTTCAAATTTTTGTGGCACTTAACACGTGTTGCGGAACAATTAAAAATTATAACATCGATGACCTTGAACCGTTTATTCAAGGTCATTGAAACATTATCTCGAGAACCGTTAGATTTAGAAACTTCGTTCCAATTAGAAAGTTGTTCCTCGTCATATTTTATGTCTGATTATTTTTACCGGAATTCATTTGATAAATTGAAAGCCCAAATATTTCACACTTAAAACCAGTTGGTCATCAAGTAAATAATGCTAAACTGGCTACAGGAAAGTTATTATGAATCGGACATAACATATGTTCTGGTCACGAATATTCTATTTATTCAAATTTATGTTGAGAACCATAATGGATATTTAAAAAAAAATCCAATTAGAAAAGTTTCTTCGCCACATTTTATGCTAAATGGGCTTTGATATGATTCAATTTGTAAAAAAGAAAGCCAAGTAATCAAAAATTTATTTTCTTTACAGTTCGTCGATTCAACTTAAACTATCATAACTATGCTAAGTCAATTGGAGAATTTCTTTTATGTAATTTTTGGATTTATTAAATTTTTATTGTAAACAGTTTAGCGTTGTTTACTTGATGACCAACTTGTTTTTCGGCTTTCAGTTGATCAAATGAATTCAGGTCCAAGTTTTTCAGACATAAAAGATCACGAGGAACAACTTTCTAATTGGAACGAAGTTTCTAAATCTAACGATTCTCGAGAGGATTTTTCAATGACCTTGAAGACATGGTTGAAGGTCATCGATGTTATCATTTTTAATTGTCCCCCAACACGTGTTAAGTGTCGCAAAAATTGGAAATTAGTACGGGAAACGGTTTTTGAGATATTAATTTTGACCAGGTTTGGGCTCAGTTTGCCCCACGGCGCGCCGTGAGCATTTTTTAATGTTATCATCGGAAGCCATTCTAGCCAGGATACCAAAGGCCCGTTATTATACTGTTATTAATACAAAAATGGCGTTTTGGAAAATTTTGGTTGATGAGCATACAAATTATCTCCTTACTATGGCTACGCAATTTGGACGCTTTCGTTTACCTTATGGTGTTTGTAGTGCACCAGAGGTATTCCAACCACGGATGTGTCTTGTTTTCCTTGTCCTAGAGACTTCGGTTCAATATTTCAACGACCTTCTCTTTGGGGCCGAAAATGCAGCTCAGATGGCTGATATTTATCCAGACTACTACATCACCGCGTTTTAGTCACTTGTGTCTAGACTAGATTTTTTTTAAATAATATTTATGACCTTATGCGAACTTGTCCCATCGCTACCAGAAAATGCTAGTTTAGGGGGATAGTAGATCTCTACTACCGACTGCATTTTAGTCAGACCCTTCCAATATTAGGTGAAAACTATTCGCCAGTCCAGAACCGTTCGGACTGTCCCGACGCAGACTATTCGCCGGATATAGAATTATCGGACAGTTCGGGCGCAGACTATTTGGTCTCGAGAACCGGTTTTCGGATCGTTTGGGACTGTCCGAGCAGTACTTACTCAAAAGCAGGTACTGGCGAGAACCCAATTCCAGATAACAGAAAATTCGTCTGCATATTGCTCTGCGTAGAATCTAGTCTCACCTAACACTTGTCGCTATGGAAGTTATCCGATGTTATTTACATACATGGTGTGCCCATTGTATTTTCTTAGGCCGCGGTAAATATTATTTAATAGTTTTTTATTCATTACCCTTAAACTAAATCGATTATATTTCATTTTGTTTTTCACGGCTAAGGGGAGAGACAGTGCGCACCTTGCAGTCTCAGGCGTATTCTCAGTTAAATCTCGGATAACAATAATTCATTCTTGACTGACTGCGTATAATAAGCATTGTAAAATTAACAAGTATTATTATAGAAATTAGATGGGTTAAGCCTGTGGTACAAAATGTGTACCGAACTTGTAGGAGTGAAGATAGTTTTATCGTGTACTGTCTACACTCCTAAAAGTTTTCTACAGCTGGCTAAACTAGTCTATGTATATCTACTGCACCAAGCATTGTGATATTAATAAATGCCAAAAATTCAGTATTATTTTAAAAACTAGACAGGTATGTCCTCCACAAGGTTTGGAATTTTTAGTTATTGCCTTCAGAAACAGGGGCGTAGGAACGTTCTAGAAGTTGGAGGGGGCAAAGAGAAACCAAAAGGGGTCTGGAGAATGGTTTTGAATTTTTAATGGAGTGTAGCTCCTCCGAATACACGTGTACATTTTACTACTATGTAAATTGGCGGGAAAAGACTGAAATTTAAACACAGTTGAGGTTCTATAAGTTATTTATGCTTTTAAAATGAGAATTTGAGCCTTGCGAAGTTTTCAACTGACCAAAAAGTTGGAGGGGACAATAACATTAGTTGCCCCTCCCAACAAAATTCTAGGGAGGGGCATTGCCCCCCTTGCTCCCTGGTTCCTACGCCACTGTTCAGAAATCCCAACGAAGGTTTGGGAACAATTAGAACACCCCTTACATGTTTTCAACAACTGGGTAAACCTGTGTCTTGTAAATAAGGCAAAGAAGTAAGCAACTATGAGGGGATTAACATGTTAAAAAGTGAATAATAAAATCCAATAAAATTGGTTTGCCTCCAAATGGATTTTCATTTTACTTTATCGCTATATTTAAGAGTCTACAAGTACAGGCCAACCATAAAACAAATTAACACATTATTGGTTGATGGATCAATGGTAAATATCCTTTATTTTCTATAAAAATTGGCAATTTACGGTTATACTAGTTTTATTGTTTTTCCTTTGCTCAAGGTTTGTTTTAAAATATGCCCTGAATTAGATTAAAGAGTACATTAAAATCCCCTAGAAATTAGGTAAATCTGATATCTGTTCAAACCATCCCTTTAAGCCTTCTTTATCTTCTGGCTATTGAATTATACTTGCAGACACATTATAAAGAAAATTTAGTCTTTTTAAGGTGTTTCTAACACAGTTTTATGTTATGTTGAATCTGTCTGTAACGTTATCCCGATTAATATTTTAACTTGTTCAATGCTGGACACTGACGCTATTTAAATCATTTTTCCTTTTAGCTGCGGCTAACAGGAATCTGAAATATTCCTCCTACGCATTGTAACCCAGCCACCTGAATTAATGGCTTTAAAAGTCGCTTGATGACTTAGGCCAAAGGTGGTGCCTTGGGTATTAGCCTAGCTGATTATTTTTATATCTGAGCAGTGATCTACAACAACATTTGCTGTACGTCCAATTATCTGTAAAGACTAATATTCGCTAGCAACATTGATTTACTCATGAGTTTCCCCTTATTCAGCTTAACTGTCTTGACTCTAACATGGTAAAACTGCATATAAACGGATTTTCAAAGTTCCGCGTTTAAGGAGACGTGAACGCTCATTTGATGGAACTGGACGGTTATGATTGTTCTAACGGTAGTCTTCTACGTGAGTTCGTGGAAAGACACGGGATGTCTATTGGTAATCTCATGAATTGCTGTGTGGGGAAAATAACTCGAAATGCTCACGGTAGTACGTCCTCTATTGACTACGCTTTGTTCAGTGAAGACCTGGTTCCGCATGAAGAGTCGATGGAAATTGCTGAAAGTGGTCAGCATAGCCTGGGCAGCGATCTTAAGTTAATTCCACGAAAAGATTAAGTAACACTGTCTCAAATGGCCCTAAGAAAGAATTTTGGGAATTTGACAATCAGGATGGCCTTAAGGCCTATACGGACGATTGGGTAAAATAACTGAGTATTACACGGACCCACGAGCAAATTTACAACTGCGATCGCAGTAGCCACGTCCAAAAATCTCAAGAAAAACTCCATTTGCCGGAATTTAAAGAAGGGTATATCTCCTAAGAAATGGTTTCACGCTGAAGTAATGGCAGTTATTAACTCTAGAAAATTGGCGTATAGAGTTCACCACATGCGAATAATGAATAGAGAGCCGCCGGACATAATCCTACGCAAATGGCAAATCTATCTCCAACGAAGGAAAGATGGGAAGGAGTGTAAAAAGGGGGAAATCAAACAAATGAATATGAGAAAATATCATCTTTCATTTGATCGTGAATGAATGAATAGGTTTATTTGGTTGGCGAACATAACGCGCCCTTTTAGAACAGGGCAGCTTCACTTAGGGGAGCACAACCTCACAAATTAAACAGAACAATTATTTAGTTTTCATTTTATAACAGAATTTTAAAAGTAATACGGCACTAAGTATTTTTCACGAGCACTGACCGGCCGATATTTTCCTCTGTAGTAAACGGTTTTTCTTCCAATGCCATTTTGTTAATAAATGTTTAATAATAGCAGAACGTGTTCCAGAAATTCCACATCTTCATCGCACTGTACACATTTTGGTGAACAACCGAACAACTGCCCACAACGTTCTCCGGTTAGCAAAGTGCCGGTACGAGCTTGGAAAAGGAGGCCGCTAGAGAAACTACCGTCGTAATATTCCTCTACACTCGTTTTTACTTTATGTTTATAAATAAGTAGTGATCGGTTACCCGCTACTTTCTTTTGCCAATTCAATTCCCATGGCGCTCAACATCTTGGTCAACGTATACACTCCATTGCACTTCAGACTGCGCTTTAAATCGTTTGAGTATCAAGACCATACGCTCAATCGAGGACAGCAGTGCGTCGTTTAAAACGAGAATCATGGGCACTCGCAGGGGGGGGGGGGGGTGCTAGATTATGCGTAACTATTTGTATGTATGATATGATGTTATCTTCGAGGTCGTTACCTGTCTGAAGTGTTTCGTGGTGGAAATGGAGACCATTTCAAGCTGTACCTTTATCAATGTGAATGCCTTGATCATCACATGTCCTAAATAGTTCACTTTAGTGACTCTGAATTCGCTATCGGGTGAACATCTCTAAGTACGTATTTATTCTACGGTACGTAATCCACACAAATTAAAACGGTGCTGTTTGGTTTTGGAGCCAGTCCGTACGCTCTTCAACCGGTTCTATGATGCCCTTCCCAGGTAGCAAAGCAACGTTGCAATTTGGTTAAATTTTGGTTATCTGGTTGAAATATCGTTATGAGTTATTTTTTCAACGTTCTACTAACGTTGAATTGTAGTTTATAAATTTAACTGTTTCGAACCAAATTTTCCAATAAACTTCTTAACGTTAAAATAACGTTGTTTTTCATAAATTTCGTCCAAGTTTATTTTTAAACGAAAATATAACGTTTCTTTTTGGTTTTGTTAAAAACTATTTTTTCATCAAGGATAAATAACCATATAAACGTTCTTATAGAGTCTAATTCAACTATAAAGTTTCAAATTTTAACTTAATACTTTAGTATATCGTTTTTAAAAATACTACAGCAAACCTCTAAAACTTATTTTTGGTCTTACAATTTGTCATTTACCATATTTTCACCCGAATTAAGTTGCCTATTCGTAATTTATCCATCTATAGAAAAAAATTCATTTCATCCCCTAGCTCAAGCATAGCTCAAGTGATGTGTTATATTAATTAATTTTATTGTCTGGTATAGAAAGTGATTAAACACTTTTTGTACCCCGAAACGGGATTCTAGATGTTACAATTGTAATGCGCGTAGGAGTGTGGTGGCAAGCCCTTCATGCCACGCGCACGTGGACTAACAACACCCTATACATGCGACCAATCGAAGTCGGCTGTGGCTCTGCCCAGGTAGAGATTATCTAAAGTGAAAGTAAAAGCAGTACCTACGCATTTGTACTATAGGTAGTGGTAAAAGTATCGCGCCATTAGGCAATAAGCATTAGCACGGTCGGTTTTAAACAATTAATAGATAGTGCTGTAATTTGAATGAATATGGTAATTATAAGTATTATATATATTATAAAGTTAATGATAAGCTTATAAAACATTAATAGATATTTACTAAATGTCATTTGACAAGATCGCTTGGTATTTAATAATGGATTATCGTGACCCAGGCAATAGCAGTTAAGCCTTTGTATCACTTTCCAAAGTCTCATTTGCATTAACAAACTTTGTTTAAAAACTTTGATTTTATGAATTTATTCAAGCTATAAATCGGTTCACATTGTGTGCAATAAATTAACGTAGGTTCAATTTGTTTCCAATAAGTTAAAAATTTAGAAATGATACTTTTCATTTGAATGTTGAGTATTGAAATTGAGAAAAACTACATTTTTCTAAATCTTAAAAATGAATTATTATTACCAGGGCTATATTTACTGCTAATCTTGAAAAATATAGGCCATCGCAAATTCATATTATTAATTAAAAAGTATGTATGTATGTGTACAGCGGGTGAGCAAAATACCGCAGTCTGTATTTAAAGTAAAAATTTCAAAGTCTGGGGGAAAATATAATTCCATTCTCAAATTGATGTCTCTACATTAGCTCACCATGTTTGCATTCAGTTATTTTAGGTAAAAAAATTAGAAATAATGCTTTTTAATTCAATGTTGAGAGTTGAAATTTGGAAACATTCTACATTTTTCTTAACCCTAAAATATGGGATTATTTTCATTAGGGCTATATTTACTGCTAATCTTAAATACTATAGGCCATCACAAATTCATAATAAAAACGTTTTGTAATAGTCAGCTGTGATAAATGAAAATCAATCTTCATCTGCAGTTTCTGTTTATATGGATAGAGAAATTTATATTGCTTAGTTAGTACTAAATAATTTTGAGGAATGTCATTATTGTTATATTTAGAATTTTTTTTTCTGTTGTCATTGAGTTAAGGTGCTTTGTGTACCTTCAATAATGAAATAGATTTTGTAATACCATATGTTTATGCTTTTCAAAATTGGGATTTAAGATTATCTCCAAGTATTTTTTATTAATTTGAATAAGATTTAAATATTTAGGAAGTAACGACAAGTAAGACTAAACTTTTTTAAGATGTTTGACCAAAATGATGGAGATTTAAGATTAAAAATTTCAATAAATAGCGTGTATATTTTCCGCAAAAAGCGATTTGTGATATTTTAGAAACAAGTGAGATATTATATTCGCTGTATGCATCGAAATTAATATTTAAAATTCGTTAATTAAATGTTTAGTTTCAAATATTCTCGATTATTGGAAATACGATTTAAGTATTTTTAAATAACGTATATTCAAGTTTTAAGTAGATCCAATTTTTTATTTTCAAGAAAAGTGATTTGTGTTGATCTAATTAACTGATATTTTTTAGTAGTTCATATTGCATTGTAACCCAAAAGTTTTATAAAAAGTACAGTTCTTTCTTTTCTTAACTTAAATTTTTTCCAGTGTCTGTTTATATTTTTATGTGAGAGATACATTAAATAAAAATTGAGCCATTTCGGAGATCACGCCTGCTTTAATTAGTATGTAAAAGGCATACATTCTAGTATAAGAACGGCGTTATTTTAACTCCTAAAATACGTTGATTTACAGTTGGTTTCAATTAGAGCACTAACGTTAGAAAAACGTTTTATGGTAGTTTATTGAACGTTTAATAAACGGTTTTTTTGTATAACGTTTTATTTACGTTGCACAAGTAACGTTACTATTAGAAAAATACTAACGTTAACTAAACGTATTTCTAACGGTTTTTTTATAGTATAAATCACCGGACATGATCTACGTTATTAAAACGTTTGATTACACGGTAATATTAGGAAGCGCGCGCTCCAAAAAAATAACACTTTTTATACATGTATGCGTATATATTATTTTATAGAAAGAGCTATTCTCAATGCTCCGATAGAGAATGTAAAGAAGTTAAAGTTATTCGCCCTCCCTTTGGATGCGCCGATTAAATATCGCTCGTTAATTAACGTTACGCCGTACAATAAAATGGTCTTCAAACGCTTGTAAAACTGTATCATAAACGGTCTTTTGTTCCTTAGTAAGATTAAAGCCACGAAAAATATCCTCACATTCCTCAGCTTGATCCCAATAACGTAAATTAGCGCGTCAATTTGTTTATCTTCATATTTTTCAGCGATAGATCTGTACATTTCAAACCTACGTTTCCAGCGAGGCCAGTCCTCTGCTTTACTCTAATCAAATTGCACCGGAAGTGGGACGTTATTATTGGCCATTGGTAAAATTCAGACTTGCAATTAGGGGCAGTCCGGGGGTCATTGACTCTCAAAAAACCTTCGATTAACAATCGTAATGCCTACCTGGATATATCACTTGGACAAAACCTGACAAAAAAATGACTTTTGCGACAGCAGCGCCGCTTCGGCGAAGTTAACGGAGACTTTCCGAAACTCCCGTAACACGTAGCCTTCTACAAGGCAGAACCCGTAACAAACACTTAGGAAATGCACGCGGAACGCTAGAGCCTAGAGTGATTTATCCAGGTAGGCACTACTATTGTTAATCCAAGCTGGAACCCTCGAAATAAATTATTTAATGAGGGGTCGAGAGTCACGAAGACCCCAATTTAAATGAAAAACGTTTTAGAAAATATCATAATATATCAAAAACTATTTGCTTGAATTCAAAAAAATTGCTGTAAAATTGTCCAAACACAACATAATGTTGATCGTGTTTCCTACTGACTGTCGGATTCAAGCTGACGCGGCTACTCCGTAGACTCCGAGACCGTACTATCCATAGAGATAGAAAATAAGTAGAGGCCCAATGAAATCTGAGGCAACCAGCTGGGCTCTACGACGTCATTGCAGAATGTAAACAACGTCGATATTTGGAGAGAAAAAAGGTAAATTTACCTCTAATTTTCAAGATTAAATACAATTATCAATCGTAATAATATATTTCTGATAGACTAGCATTGCATACAAAATTGTCCTTGGAAAAGGATTCTTGTGGTAAGTTTTCTTCGAACTGCTTCTTTTGACTATATTATTGTGTATCTGCTGATTTTTCTTAATCTTATATTTACAAGTATCCTATGGGGACTTTCCAATGGCCGTTGATAGCCACATCCATAAATACAAGGGCTGATGTTGCAATTTCGTCAGTGGCTTGATTTTACGAATCCGGAAAATTAATTTCCTGTCCATTCAGTATATGTTTCTTGATTTACGTTTCATCAATAGATAATTCTATTAAAAGTTGATGATCTGATTTGTCACTCTCATTTTTAATGTAGTAAAAACTTGGAACGATTTGGTTTATCCATTCTTGTAGAGGGTTGGGATGTGGTAAACAAAGGTGTTTTCTCAAGAAATCATATGCTTTCGGATAATAAAAATGAACCGTCATGGCAAAGCTTCGGAGTAACTAAGGTTATTGCTGTTTTTTTATTCTTCAACAGTTCTATTGAAGTTGGACCAAATCTTTTATCTAAATTCAATAAAAGCTTTTCTCATTTCATGAAGAGAGTTTTTAGAGATGAATCATCTTCAATCTCGTCCATTTCAGTAGATTCAAAACCCATCCATACTGACTACAAATTTTAAATAACATAAATCATGGAATATTTATTATTAGGGTATCTGAGGATGACACTTTTAACTCGAGAGTGTCAAGACCATAGAACGCTTCTGTTAGGGTGGTGATTAGTAGTAAATAACTGAGAGAGATAAGATCTTAACTAGACGTTTATTCACAGACTATATACAGAACGCGTTCGTATTTATAGTGCATATTTAAAACTATACAAACATGAACTACGATAAGCGCGTTATCTTGTTGTTTACTCAACATCACTTCTTCCCTTTAGAAAGTCAAGATTCGCATCCGGGGGTATGGTGGGCCACATGCCGTAGAACTCTGTGGGTTTTCTTGAGCGGTGAGATTTTCGTGGCTCCATTGCTGTGTCGCTTTGCACGTCCACATTTGAGTCCGTGTTTCAGCGTGCTTTCCGCGGAGGTAGCGGGACATCGGTCGCAGGGACTCCATTGCCCAGTGTATCCGCATCGTTCGGTGCTGTGCTGGCATCGTGATTTTCCTCGTCCGGTGTGTGGTTGACACTAGTCTTGAATGCGCCAGTTTGGATTCGGTTGCGTGGCTCTGCTCTGGCGTCGTGATCGAACTCGTGTGTCATGCTACTCGTGCTCGTGGTAGGTGCGTTGAGTCGCAGTCGAATGTCGTCTCGGTTAGTCGGCGGATTTTGCTGAGCTGGAGTAGCTGCTTTGGTGGTCGGTCCGTGATGTTTCATTCCACGTTGGGTGGTCCCTGCCTCGCCGTTTGCTCGCATTTCCTTGGTTCTTGTCTCGTCGTCCGTTGTCGTGATGTTTGGTTTCCCTTTTCTGGCAGGTTCATCCGTGAAATATATTTGGTTTCGGTGTCGTCGCATGATAGTATTACCGTGGGCAACTCTGACTTCGTACATCGTGCTGCCTATGCGTTTGGTGGCGTATCCTGGTACCCATCGCTTCCCTCTACCAAAATTTCTGATGGGTACTGGTTGCTCAACTGGTAATTGCGTTGCCTCTGCTCTGACTGGCATCTGCTTCGGATTGCATAAGTCCAATTTTGAAAGTATCGTCCGGTTGAACATCATCTCTGCGGGAGATGGTCCCCCGTTTACTGGAGTGCGCCGATAATTCATGAGAATTCTGGCTATTCTGATCTCTAGGCTGCAGTCAGTGAATGTGTGCAGTCCTCCGTTGATGACGTCAAGCTCCGTGGTCGTCGTCCCTGTGATTTTCTTTAGCGTTGTTTTGACCGTTCGGACGGATCTTTCGGCTTGATCGTTCGAAGCTGGGTGATATGGCGCTGACGTTATGTGGTTAATTCCGTTTGCGGATACGAACGTCTTGAACTCCTCGCTCGTGAAACAGGTGGTGTTGTCCGATACCAGTGTGGGGATAACTCCGAATCGAGGCATGCGTTGTCGCAGATGTCGAATAACTGTGGCGGATGACGTTGCTTTGGTAATGTCCACTTCCATCCATTTGGAACAGGAGTCCACGGTGATTAGGAGGTAGTGGTTCTCGATCGGTCCGGCCAAATCGATGTGGACCTTGCTACTTCCTTCATGGATCGCAGACCTTGATGGGTACTATGGAGTTCTTTCATGATGCCGGGACGTAAAACTGCTGGTACGATGACTCTATTGCCCATCATAAGTATGCCATCGACGATAGACATCTCTGTGTTTCGCTTCTGGTATGGCTTCCACGTGGGCGACAGTGCTTTATGATTGCTTGGCCATCCGTGCTTCGTGTACTTCAGGATGGTGGATAGTTATTTATCCTCTTGAGTGGCCGCGGCCATTTGTCTCGCATCGATCGGTCCGTTGGGTCCAGCTCGGATTAGCAATACTACTTCAGTTGGTATTGGTGGCTTGGTGTCCGGTGTTCTGAGAGGCATACGACTAAGGGCATCGGCATTGCCATTTAACGCTCCCTTTTTTTGTATGATCCTGTAGTCGTAGGCGGATAGCATCAACGCCCATAGTTTCCATCGTGCTGCTGCTGTTGGAGGTGCCGGTTTGTTTTCCGAAAATATGCATATAAGTGGCTTGTGGTCTGTGATCAGGGTAAATCGCTTACCTAACAGGTAATCTCTGAACCGGGTTACTCCGAAAATTATGGCCAAGGCTTCCCGTTCGATTTGTGCGTAGTTCTTTTCGGCGGATGTCAGAGTTCGGGATGCGAACGCAATTGGCCTCTCTACGCCGTCGATCTGATGAGAGACCACCGCCCTGAGACCCACTGGCGAGGCGTCACATGCGAGGTATACTTCTTTTGTTGGATCAAATAATACCAACATGTCCGACGCATGGATGGCGGTTTTGGCTGCTTTAACAGTATCTCTGTGTTTCTTCGACCACTCCCACGCAGTTGATTTGTTCAATAAGTCGTACAACGGTGATAAGAGCGTTGCAGCGTCGGGTATAAAGCGTGAGTAATAGTTTATGAGCCCCAAAAACGATCGTAGTTCGTCTATGTTGCGTGGTTCGGGCGCTTCCGTTATGGCGGTCAACTTTTCTTGTTGCGGGTGCAATCCGTGTGGGTCCAAACGGTAACCCAGGAAGTCTACTGACGGTTTGATGAACTGGCATTTGTCTCGGTTGAGTTTGAATCCTGCCTTTGAGAAGGTTCCGAATAGCTTTTCTAGCTTGGTCAGCATGTCGTCGTGTGATTTTCCTCCAATAATGATGTCATCTTGGAATGGTGCACTGTATGGATGGTCGTTCAGGAGGATCTCCATGTGTCTTTGAAATATTGCTGATGATGATGAGATGCCGAAGGGAAGGCGATTATATCGATATAATCCCTTTGTAGTGCTGATTATGACGTATTTTCGCGATTTTGCGTCCAACTCCAGTTGGTTATAAGCGTTGCGCATATCGATGCGTGTGAATATCTTGCAGCCTGCTAACTGTGCAAATATTTCGTCGACTTTGGGCAATGGATATTGTTCTCTGTCAATGATTTTGTTCGTCGTGATCTTGTAGTCACCGCATAACCGGATCGTGCCGTTTTTCTTCATTATCGGTACCACGGCTGTTGCTAATTCCGCGTACGGTACGGGACTTATTATTCCCTCTGCTTCGAGTCGGCGTATTTCGTCTTCTACTTTATCTTTAAGGTGGTAGGGAATGGATCTCGCTTTGTGAAATCGTGGCATGGACTTGTCTTCAGATATGTACAGCTTCACCTTGACGTCTTTGAGAAGGCCCATGCCCGGTGAAAAAATGTCGTCATATATGTTCAGTAATGTTGATAGTGCGTCGTTCGGCGAGTCGACTGCTTGTATTGACTGGTAGATCTCGGGTAATATCTGCAAGTCGGAGAAGATCCAGTCTCGACCCATGATGTTTGTCACTTTCCCGGTTGTCACGATGAGTCGTAACTTCAGATTCTTGTTGCGGTGTTTTACGTTTACCAGGACCTAGCCCTTGATATCGAGTGCATGTCCTGTGTACGCCATTAAATTTGCTGGGCCCGGTCTTATGACTTCCTGGTGACGTATCTGAAATAAGCGTGTAGCCGGATCCGGTGTCCATTTGGAATGACATTGGTGTATCGTTGACCATGCATTTGATTCTGATAGCCGGTGGTGGTCTGCTCTGTGGACCTCGTGTGACGTCGCTTGTCTCGTATGGAGGAGGGCTGTTGCTCTGTCGATTGGCGTCATCGTGGCTGCTCTCCTTGATCATGAAAATATCATATTCTGCGTGGTTTGCTGTTGATGAGGCTGTGATGTATATATCTTGATGATTCGGATCGTCGTGTTCTAAGGTGGTGCCTTGGGTATTAGCATAGCTGATTATCATGTTCATGCGTGTGTTGCTATTGTCTTTGATGAATGGCCATCGTCCTTGATTTCTCCGCCGTTCTTGGTCGTCTCTCGCCGTGTGTGATCGCCTTGGCTGTCTGCGGGAATTGTTTGACTTCTTGCGGGATGTTCTGGCTAGATGACCTTGGATTCCGCATTCTCGGCATACGTATGTCGTGTATGGACATTCCCCGTGTGTGTGTTCCGTATCGTTACAACGTGGGCATGTCCTTTGTCCTGGTTCGCGTCGGCGGAGGTTGTCACTATTGTGGTGGTCTTGATCTAGACCCTGTCCCGTTGTGGTGGGCTTGTAGGTGGTCTTGTGCCGTGAGTGACTGGTACGAGATGCGGTGTACTTCGGTGTTGTTATCGTGACCTTTAATGGCTTTGGTGTCTTGCTCAATGGTTTCTAGAGCCTGCGCTCTGCTGACTGCTGTCTTAAGATTGTTAATCGTTGTTAATTCCACATACTATGCGGTCACGGAGCATGGTGTCGAGTGTGTCACCGAAATTGCAGAATTCTGCTTTCTTGCGGATGGCGGCTATATAATCCTTGACAGATCTCAGTCGGCAGCGGTTGGAATTAATTCGTCAGGATGTCAATGATTTCGGAGAACGTCTTCGATTGCGGTTTGGCGGGTGCGATCAGGGTTCGCAGGATTGAGTATGTGGGTGCTCCAATGACGGTGAGTAGGATGGCTTTCTTTTTCTCGGTTATGGCAAGGTTTACGGCGTTGGTTCTTCCTACGATTTCGTTAAGTTCGTGGGCAAGGAAAAATAGTTCCAACCGTTCTTCGTAGATTGTCCAGTGGTCGGCTGAGGCGTCGAAAGGTGGGAATTGTCCGATGCTTGTTGACCTCGTGTTGACCAACATGATGTCTCGATGATGGATTTGTTATACTGATGCTGCGATGTTACTTGAAGGGCGTCTACTGTTGTCGTGGGTATCCCATTCCCGTCGCCATTGTTAGGGTGGTGAATAGTAGTAAATAACTGAGAGAGATAAGATCTTAACTAGACGTTTGTTCACAGACTATTTACATGGTTCAGCAGTCAGCGTGGAACTGCCAATATACAGAACGCGTTCGTATTTGTAGTGCATATATAAAACTATACAAACATGAACTATGATAAGCGCGTTATCTTGTTGTTTACTCAACAGTTTCATATTGGATATCCAAAGACTTTTTAATGTTTCCATGCAATAGTAGGTGCTAGATGTATAATATTAATCTCGAGTGTCTCCGAACTGACCAAACCATTATGTTAGCTGTAAGTCCTCTATAAAGCTATTTTGGTATATACCGATATCACCAGAAGTACTTCTAATATCACTAATATTATTAAACCCTTAAAATTGTATACTTTTCTCCCGGTTTTGTTGAATCTCAAGGGAAAATCCAATTTGGAACTTCACAAGCTTCAACTATTTTCAGATTTATTTTAACAACAGCTGCTAAGATCGTCTGAAGTACCTTCATTTTGCAGTAAAGCGGGAGACACGGAAATTGTATTTTCCATCCATTTGTCAAATTATTTATTGCGGGAGCGCCTCGATCGCTTCGCTCGCCGGGCGTCAGGAGCGTCCGAACATTTATGGATCTGGTGGAGGGCAAGAAAATATGTACATAACGGCCTCGCTTGCTCGGCGGTGTACTTTTTTTGGCAAAACAAATTACCATTTAGTCACTCGAACTGCACATGGATGTGATAGATGAGGGGGCGATCGCCCCCTGCCTTTCCACTTTTTTCGACGCCACTGCAAAGCGTGCACGGCTCGTACACTGGACACTGGCCCCTCCGAATGTTTGGGAAACCCCCCGGAGAAAGAAACGCTGCACGCCAGATGCCCGGCACACGCTCTTCACAGAACGGGACGTCTTTGGGGATTGCTTGTTTACGGGTTTTAATAATAATAATAATCAGCTAGGCTAGTACCCAAGTCATCAAGCAACTTTTAAAGGCATTAATTCAGGTGGCCAGGTACTAGGAGGGTGGTGGCAAGCCGTTCATGCCACGCGTGCCAACTATTACCGTTAACCTCAACAAGTTTTTATAAAAGGGGAAACCGAAGAGCTCGGCGGAAAACCCCTTAAACCAGTGGGGAGAGAACTTGCAAACTCCACGCAGAAGAAGTTGTTCCGAGTTTTCTAGAAGTGCCACAAGCTGGGATCGAACCTCACGCTGCGAGACGAAAGTGCTAACCACTGCGCCACCCCACCATTAATTAACTATTTTCACAATTCTCTATATCCTTTTCTTCTTCTGTAATACCCGTTTACAGTTTGACGGCCGGATTGCGGGCTTTTTCCTTTAACTCTTAATTCTCTGTGTTACTCTTTATTCTGGACTGACTTCTTACAAGCTGGCGAGGGCGTAGGTACTTCGGATTTCGGTCTGAAATGTCTGGCTAGGCGAGGGAATCGGTCTCTTTCATCTGGTTTTCTTCTCTCGGGATTGTTAGGTAATCGGTGACCAAAAGGCTGCATGAGGATGGAGAAGATATTGCTCCTCGTGGATTCACGACTGCTTTGACTATCATTCTCTGATCGGATTGATGTCATCTGGGTGGTTAGCGATGGGAATTTTATTTAAGATTAGCGCGAGGGATTCCGCGAGGGTTCTTTATTTTTTAAGTGAAGTTAATGTGAAGTTCGGGCGCGAGTGTATCGCGCATTCTTTTACTTTTCGTATCGATTTTGACGTGCTTCTCTCTGCGGACTGAATCAGAGTCTTCTTCTTTAGCAAATCGGAATTCTGACCTCTTGGGGTTCTGTCCTGCGGTCTTGTTCCGCCAAATTTTTGGGCAAATTTGAAAGCAAAACAAATCGTGACCTCATGTTTTATGTGGGTCATTGGTTAATTTAAGACTTGTGTCTTGTGATGCTACGAATGACGTCGTCTGATCTAGGAAAATTGGCCCATGGTTGATTCTACGTGGTTGCGGGGGCTTAGAGGATCTCGGTGTTACTTTTAGTTTCCTTTCCAAGCGGAAACTCGTGGCGCACCCTGGTCTCTGACACTGACAAGGAGACTACCCGAGGTGGTTATCACCGATTTTGTTGAAACTCTGGGGTTAGGTAGACCTTATGGTAGTATGAAAATTTGCAAAGGGAAAAGTTGCAATGGGCTTTAGCTTTCCTATGGCAACCCAAAATGTTTTTGACCTCTCCATTTGAAAAAGCATGGGATTTTCTAGGTTACCCAAATTTTGTAAAAATGTAACCAAAATTTATCAATTTTAGCCAAAAACAATGATCAATTTTACCCAAAATAGGTCAAATTAATCTTTTTGGGTATGTTTTGAAACTAAAATTTTTTCAAATTTTTTAAGTAAGTAAGTACCCTGTGAAACTGAGAAAATCCCATGCTTTTTTAAATGGAGATTTTTTGTTTTGAGAGATCAAAAACATTTTCGGTTGCCATGGGAAAACTAAAGCCCATTGCAACTTTTCCCTTTGGCAATTTTCATACTACCATAAGGTCTACCTAACCCCCGAGTTTCAACAAAATCGGTGATAACCACCTCGGGTCGTCTCCTTGTGATACAAGCGGGGAGAACGCTGAAGCTGGTAGTATCTATTGCCGTAGCGAGAGACGTGGTCTTGACCTTGCAGGATTCTTTCGTTACCTGGTGGTAGGCCTCAGGCCCGCGAATATAAAAATGGTTTCATGGAATCGCTGTGAGTTGAGGGAAGATTGCTGGTCTTGTCTTTTGTCTCGCGCATACTTCGTGAAAGTTTTGGAAAAGATCTGGGCTTCGGAAAGGTGGGGGGTGTATTTCACCACCGTCCTATGCCAAAGAAAAACGTTCTAGGCGCTTACACGAACGTCCACCAATCTAATGAACGTTGCAGACGTTCTCGTAAATGCCTAGATAATTTTGAACGAGGTCACTAGGCATCGATACTTGTAACGAAAATTTTAAATACTATCAACGACTATATGATACAAATTTACTCTTTTGCTAGTTTAAAATTATGTTATTTCATATTATTTCACTTACCATTTCAATCAAATATTTTTCAGTAACGTAAAATAATTCGCTAAGCCTTTTTGCTATTAATTCATCGTCTGCTTTTTCAAGTTCCGTTATCCCAAGTTATCGATGTTCCCAACGCCAGAAGTTGCAATTTTCGCATTCACAGGAGTTGTTGAAATTGTTTAGATTAAAAACCCTTGTTCGCAAATTGCATCGCGTTGCGAGCGTCCTCTCGTGGCAGAGGTATGCAATATATCTACCTACGATCCTGTAAACAAAATTTAACCGAAGTAAAAGAGTAAATGTTTTAATTAGAGAGTTTCAGCAAACCCATTTCTAAGAGTATACGCCAACGTCTACCAATCTCCTGAACTTTGCAGACGTTCTCGTAAACGCCTAGATATGGGTTTGCTGAAACTCTCTAATTAAAACTTTTACACTGGTGGAAAGCTCCTGCACAGCGCTCTAACCTAACCGGATCCGCCCCATTATTTATTTTTAAGCGCCAGGGCCTACTATTAGACAATTGATAACAGTCAACAATATCGGAGGAAATATAATGATTATCTGTAAATAGACACATAAGTGCTTTGCACTCTGATAAAGAATCGTCTTCGTCATTCTAACTCCGTTCGAGTAAAGTGTCGCGAGTATAAGGAACGCGAGTTAAATGTGTGTTTCCCTTTCTTTATTTTCGGTTTGTAGTAATTTTGACAAGTGAAATGACGCGTCCTTCTTTGTGGTCGAAACTCTACTCGGATCGAGTGAGAATCTTCCGTACTTTCAACTTGTATTGGTCTTTTTTAAGTTTGGTAAGAGGATGAATTAATTTGCTCATTTTATTTAAATATTTTACGAACGTACTGGGATGTCCATTTTTAAGGGACTGACCTTGTCCATTTCGGGACCCACACTGCCGGACGTCGAGAAAAATGTGGGAGCGACTTCCACGGATATGGGGTTCATTATGGCTTCCAGATTCCTCGGTGGCTTTTGTGGATGCGCCTTAGGTACGTGACGATGAGACGGACACTTTATTTCGTTTAACTCGCGGATGTGTTGCTTTTTCAGGAGGTTGGATCTTTGGTCGATTCAACCGTCAATTGCTCATTTCCATTGGTGTCTTTATAATGGGTGCGACATGTCTTATGGTTCCATACATGAAACACGTGCCTTTTCTAGTCGTTGCTTATTTCTTCAACGGACTGTTTGCGGGAGCCGTTGATACTGGTAATTGAGGCTCTAACGTCATTTAACCAAAACGCTCCCGTGGTAATGTACTAATTTCGTAGGAGTAAATGTTTTGTGTCTCGATCTATGGATGAACAACCCAGCGCCTTTCTATCAAGCTCTTCATTTCAGTTTCGGCCTTGGGTCGGTAGTGGGGCCCTTGGTAGCCGCGCCGTTCCTATCTCCCGACGACAATTCCACCAACGTCAATACCTCTATTTCGTCATGGACAAATGGCAGCGGAAGCCGAATTGAAATAGCTTACATAATCGTGTGCAGTTTGGTTTTCATGTCGGCTATTTCCAACTTGGTGTCGTTCTTCTACGACCGTTCCGAGGTGAGAAGCAACACCGAAAAGAAGAGGGACACGGATTACGTGCCGGGCCTGATGCTACCGCGCATCCTGATCGGCTTAGGAATGGCGTTTTTAGCCTCGTATATGTTCTTCGAGAGCTCTTTCACCCAGTACCTGACTAGCTTCGTCGTCGCTAGTAAGATGAAACTGAAGAAGACCGACGGTTCCTTCATGACCTCCGTTTTCTGGGGCACAAACACCTTCATCAGAGCCTGTTCCATCTACGCCTCCACCAAAGTCAAACTGAATTATGTCCTCGCCGTGAACATAGCCGTCATATGCTCGGCTGGAGTGTTTCTAGCCATTTGGGGTGATACTAGTCCCACCGTGATGTGGATCGGTACGGCCTTGTTGGGTTTAGGATGCGCCACTATGGCTTCATCCGGTATCGCCTGGATGGAAACGTACGTCGGTGTTACCAATGTTGTGGGGGCTCTCTTTATCATCTCAACGTCAGTGGGTGCAACCGCATCCTCTTCCTTCGTGGGCTACGTAATGAATTACCAGCCTAGGTACTTCCTGTACAACATTTGTATCTGTTCCGCTCTTTGCGCCTGCGTTTTCGGTGCCCAGTTAAAAGTCGTGTCGATTATTATGAAGAGAAGTAAAACGTCAAAAAATTCTTCAATTTCAAACGATTTGCCTAATGACATAATCATTAACTGATTGAGTGTTAATTGGTGTAAACCTAGATATTATTTCGCCAACCTCGAATCTTTCCAACTGAAGATTATATCTTATTTATAACATTGTGGTCAGTTGAAGACCGTAAAATTATCTTAAATCACTTGTCTCAAATATTTTCCACCACAACATACATTATACAATAAAACGATACAGTGCTAATAACTCAAAATGTGTATTAGCGCAGAATTTTAAATTTTCATTATATATAAAACGTGCAGGGGGTAACTTGACAACGGTACTTTTTATGACCTTGAACCATTTTTTCAAGGTCATTCAAATTTTTTCTCGAGAACCATTAGAAAAATGTTAACTGTCATTTTAAGTTTAAATAGCCTTGACCGTACTTAATTTGACCAATAGCAAGTCGAGGAATTTTAGACAAAACTAGAAGGTTGTGAGGAAAATAATGTTTCTAGAGAGTACGTACTCATTCTAGAGCCTCAAAATTTTCTAGACATAATCATCTGGTAGAGGGTCTTTAGAATTTGCAAACATTGAACTCATGGTTCAAGGTCATTCAAAGTTTATTTCGTGAACCAATGGATTTAGAGAAATGGTTCCTATTTGAAAAGTTTTCATCGTGGTGGTTTGCATTGGGTCAGGGTTGTAGAGAGATCACTTAGCAATTCTACCATAGGAGAGTTTGGCTAAAGAAAAAGTGGCAAATAGATGGCGCGCCCGACACTGTGTAGCCCCCTTCAGATACTTATGAGCGTTCCCTCAATGCATAGAAGTAATGAGGTACAGCCTAATTTATATGCGATAGCGGGAAATTTAAATTTTACAAGTTAACTGGGATCGCTTCAATTCCTGTTTCGATTTTACACGTATGGATTGATTTTTTTAATATTTACAATTAGCGAACATTAAATTTCAGTTTCTCAAATATTTTTTTGGAACTGAAATACAAATTTTGTACTAGAATTAATAAAGGAATAATACTGACCGTAGTTTTGCCTCTTCGCTCTTAATTAGCTTAGGTTTGCTTAGATTGTTCGTAATTTTCAAAAATTAAATTGTTTATGAATTTATTACAAAGCGACAATTAACTAATTTAGAGATCATAAATAACCGAGATCGATCGACACGAAACCTTGGTAGTGTTCCCTTTCCCAGTGTAATGAGGTAAAGCCCACAAAATATCTGTAGAGGCTACTTAGCGTAGAAAAAGAGAGGAAAAGAAGGGAAAAAATTATGAAACTTAATCATGTTTAAATAATTTTCATCTCATTTTCACAAATTTTTATACCATATCTGCATTCTTATATTAAATAAGTTGAAATTTCCCGAGCTTCGCTATATGATATATAACTTTTGTAACGTATGACAGCCAGGTGGCGTTAGCATCTCCTTCTTTACATAGCTCAAAGACAGAGTCGGCTCTCCTTATCCTTTCTCCATGGCGCTACCTTCCGATATTTAGCGGAAATGAAAATTTAGGACAATATTTCGGCCTACCGACGTCAGGTTAATTTGGCATTGCTATTTTCAGCAGAAAATCCTGAAGATATTATTAAACTTATAACTTCGTATGTTTTAGTATCTGAAGGTCTGCTTGAAATGTCATTTATCTTCTCAATAGATTTCATAATTATTCTTTGAAATTGGGTTTCAAAAATATCTGCAAATTATAAATAACTTCAGCAAAGGCTTAAAAGTTAAAAACTATTTATTTAACTTTTTTTTAAAAAACTTATGAATGCAGTTACATTTAATTTTCAACCATCTTACTTAATAAATAAGTATTTATGCTAACATGGTTTTATAATAGTTCTAGCTGAAAAATCATTAAAATGTATTTACCATTTATCAATGAAACCTCGCTTACTCTTTTGAACGCGGCCATATTTATGTGGTGAATTTCCAACTCCAGAGAGGCACGCTAGATGGCGAGCTGTTCGATTAGCTAGACGAAAACGGGCCAACATTTGTACGCTTGCCTTACAACTCCTTCTGAGGGTTATTTCTCGATGGTCCACTTAACCTTAAAGCAACTGTCGGCTCTATCATTGCCACCTGTATTATGAAAAGGCCCCTGTTATTAGAGATGGCCATGAATCTATCCGAATCTTCGAAAAAAATGACTTTCGTGGAGAGCGTGGAGCCATCTATTAATGGGAACACGGAAGCTAAAATTCCAAATAGCGAAACAATAACGTCGTCAGAGAGCCATTATAGAGTATTATATTTAGACCACTTTTACTCTGCTTAGTGAACTTTAACCTAAATTATATATCCCATATAAAATATATTGTAAACAATTACTATAATTGAAGTTATTGACAAATTTACAAATGAGCCAATCAACGCGAAGCATACTTTTAGGTCCCGCCTTTTGAGTCAAAATGTAGCTTCAGCATCTTGTTTTGATTTCGACGCTATCGACATCTATTGAAAAAAGAGCTACTTCACCTAGAGCCGACACTTGCTTTAAACACATGTTGACGGAATGTTCGAGGGGACATACACAAAGACTTTGCTTTCCGGATTCAAAACAAGACGAGTATTACACAAAACCTGGAAACACTCTGGGACTTAACATAAAATATAAAATGGAATGAAAAACCCAAAATTAATATAACAAGCAAACAAGAGGGCGCCTCCTGGGTGGTTACACGAGCCTGGATGTTATTCTGGAGTAATATTTTGTTGAACCGTACGCAGTCATCGGTGTTTTTGATAATGGCGGTAAATTTTCGTTCTGGGGAAAGAAACCGAAAAGAGATCACGATGGCAGTTTCAGCAACTCCTGAAAAAGCGAAATGCGAACGTCTGTATCTTCCTGTCATTTGCTTCCAAATTCTGCCTAGCCAAAATATTAAAAAAAAATTAACGTCTGACGGCATCAAAGTTACGGAGTGCTACTACTCTATAAGCTGATAGTTTCTACTTTGAAAACTATTTAGTTTGGTTTTTCTTGTTTAAATTAAAATGGGATATCCGTTTTTATTCATTTTTTCGGAATGTGGTTCATTAAATTATTTGATTCTGAGCTGAAAGAAGCATTTTTTAGGGGGGGGGGGTAATTGCGTAATTTTTCCTCCAGTCTAAATTTGAGAGGGGCTATGTTTTGATTTCCACATTTGATTTCGGTGAATATACCTCAGGTAGGTCAACACTGGTCATTGGTCGATTCAACCCCAGTTTCTTTTCTTCGGCTGCTTTTAATAACTGGTAAGATATTTCTCAGGAGGGAATGTTTTGTTCCTTTTTCTTTGGACACGCAACCCATCGCCTTTATTATAACCTCGTCATTTCGGCTGCGGTGTTGGGTTGGTGATCGGACCCTTGCCAGCCAAACTGTTGTTATCTACTGAGGACAGTCACCAAAAATTCACCCAACGCCGCTACGAAATTTTTTCTAGAGACGACTGGCAGCGAAAGCCGCATTGAAGTGGCCAGTGGTGAGCATGGATGACACCCGGGGTGGATATCATGGTGTGCTACTTACTATCTAGTTTGTGTAAGTTTTTATTTTTCACGGTCGGGTGTCACCCCCAAATCACGCCCAAACGGGTGGCATCCGCGGCGGACCTCCCCCAACCCCGCCCCCCTAGCTACGCCACTGGAAGTGGCTTGAATGACAGTGTGCGGTTTGATTTTCATATCGTTTATCGCAAACTCCTATGACCGTTCCGAGGTCAAAAGCAGCACCTAAAAGAGGTCTATGTCCATGTGACCCGTACTCTCATTGGATTACGAATGCCGTCCTTGTTCTATTACAGCTTCTTCAAGAGCTCTTTCACTCAATTCTTGATTAACTTCGTCATTTTTAATAAGCGGAATTTGAAGAAGACTGACGTTTTCTTTATCACCTCAGTTTTCTACGACACAAACAAATTCTTTGAGGGCTGTTCCATCTACTGATTTACGTCCTAGCTTTTAACATAACCGTTATAGGTTCTGGCCATTTGGTGCGATATCAGTGCCGCTGTCACCCAGTACTAGTATGTTGGTTTGTGCCACTGTGTCCTTCCGGTATCGCTTGGATGGAAACGCACTTTGGTGTATCCAATGTTTTCGGTGTTCTCTTTGTCATCCCATTGTCCGTGTCCACTACCCCATCCACTTCTTTCGTAGGGTACAGAATGGTCCTATCTGCACAGCATTTGTCTCTGTTTCCCTCTGTGTGCCAGCTATTTCTTTGCTCAAACAAAAGTCATTTCACTCATAAGGGTCGAACAGGTCCTCAATTACATAGACTTTGCTTAGTAACGAAATCAATAACTGAACGACTGTTAATTGTAGCGTCTACATTAATATTACATTTCGTAAATATTAATTTCGAGTTGGGATCGGCTTCCACTTCTAAGTATAAAAATGGTAGCGGCTTCAAATTGTCTAAATATTTAGTATCTTTCTTAATCATGATGATTAAATTCCATTTATTTATCTTGATTCTCAATTATTTTTTGGAATTCGATACTTATCTAACAATGTAAGTGAAATCTGCATTGTATAGTATACGGTTACTATACGACTGTTGATAATACGCGTTCATTGTTATTTCCTCTAGGAAAATCTTCTCTCGTTATCACGAATAAAGCTTACTCTAAACAATTAAACGCAATCCGACGACCCTGAAGTTCTCGATGATCTCCGATTGTTATTTGCCTTTTCTCTTCAACCTCGTTCTCTCTCTCTCTTCCATCTTTATATCGGTCTAGAGCGGGTAAACACCTGTTTCAATTTCATCCATCCGTTTTTTCGTATTTGTCTCAAAATGTCTTCTACGTCAATCTGGACGAGAATTAAAAGTGATAGAATTAGAGTTTTTCGAACTGCTAACTTGTATCTCGGTTTCTTCTGTTTGGTAAGACATCGTTTAAGAGTGATTTCATTTCGTTATTTTCATATTATTTAATTACAAGGGGCTGACCATGTCCATTCCTGGACCGACTCTGCCCGACCTCGAGACGAAGGTTCGCGGTAACTCCACTCAAATGGGATATGTCCTAGCCGCAAAGTTCGCCGGTTATTTCATCGGATCCGTTTTAGGTATTTCGGGTTTTAGTTGGGATACCGACAACGGATTGGAAATGGTCTTTCTGATATTGTTTTGATAATGGATTTTCAATAACAGGAGGTATTCTTTTCGGTCGCTACAATCGTCAGTTTTTATTTTTTCTGAGTCTGTTGGGTATGAGTTTATCTAACTTGGCCATACCGTTCCAAACGGATCTTTGGCTTCTGATTTTGATGATGGTCATATGCGGGATTGTCAGTGGGGCCTTTGATACTGGTAATTTCTCAGAGACGATTGTTATTAAGCAACGGTTAAGTGTCTATAATAACTACAGGATCCAACGTGTTTTGCTTGGATCTTTGGTCATCGAATCCCGGACCTTTTCTGCAGGCGCTACATTTTTCCTTCGGCTTGGGAGCCGTGATAGTACCTTTGATTGCCGAACCATTCTTGTCACCGGAGGACGAGAAGCAGATCAATTCGAGCAACGGTACCACGACGACAATATTCCCGGAAGTTACGACGACAATCTCTCCAAAAGGGTCTAAGGACGAAGGTCACGTGGAAATTTCGTATCTGATCATATCATGCATGGTATTGTTAGTTGCCATCTCGATCATCGTGTCCTTCTTCATTGATCGAAGCGAGGTCAAAAGCAACACTGAGAAGCAACGAGACTCTAACAAAACATCGGGAACAGTCTTGCCTCGATGCCTAATCGGTTTCGCGATGATGTTTTTGGCCATGGACGCCGGTTTGGAAAACGCGTACTCCCAATTTTTATCCACTTTCGTTATTAAGAGCAAACTTCAGATGACCAAGAGTGACGGGTCATTCATGACCTCCGTTTTCTGGGGAACTTACTGTTTCATCAGGGGCTGTTCCATCTACGGCGCCACCAAGGTTAAGCCGCTTCACATGCTATTCTTCAACGTAACGGTCATGGCCACTACAGCGGTTATATTGGCCATTTGGGGTGATAGCAGTCGGACTCTTATGTGGGTCGGTTCGGCCTTGTTGGGTTTGGGTGCCGCTTCGACCTACCCTTCCGGAATCGCCTGGACCGAAACGTACGTGGGCATCTCGAACTTGGTGTCGGCCCTTTTTCTGGTGTCCACTTCTTCAGCCTCTTTCTTGGTGGCTTTTATCGTGGGTTACTTCATGGATATTGATCCTCACACTTACCCGTACATCATTTGCGTCTTGGTGGGCCTCTTGGCTAGCGCTTTCATCGGACAATTAAAGGTTGTATCCTTGATTAAACAGAAAAGAAGTAGAGATGTCTACATCAGCAGCATACAGTACTTGGATAAAAGTGAACATTTCAATTGAAATTTTAAGACTCACCATTTATGTTTCTAATAATTATTTATTTGCAGTTTAATTTAAAAAATTCGATACAACTTGTTAATGTTTTGAACAAAATCCCAAATGAAACAATATAGTTTCAACCTTTTAATAGCGTTTTCCATTTGACGTAATTGATCTCACTAAGTTAGAGCGAGAAATAGAACATGTCTCTAGGGATTTTATTATTGAACTAAATAGGAACACTCGAATTAAATTGATGCGAATGGGCTGGAAAGAAGAGGGACACGGATCACGTGCCGGGCTCGATGCTACCGCGCATCCTCATCGGGTTAGGAATGGCGTTCTTGGTCGCGTACACCTTTTTCGAGAGCTCTTTGAGCCAGTACCTGACTAGCTTCGTCGTCGCTAGTAAGATGAATCTGAAGAATACCTCAGTTTTCTACGGTACAAACAGAGCCTGTTCCTCCCCAAAGTCAAACTGAATTACGTCCTAGCCTTTAACGTAACCGTCATGTGCTCGGCGGGAGTGTTTCTAGCCATTTGGGGCGATACCAGTCCCAGCGTGATGTGGATCGGTACGGTCATGTTCGGTTTAGGAAGCGCCACTAGGGCTTCATCCGGTATCGCTTGGATGGAAACGTACGTCGGTGTATCCAATGTTGTGGGGGCTCTCTTTATCATCTCAACGTCAGTGGGCGCAACCGCGTCCACTTCCTTCGTGGGTTACGTAATGGATTACCAGCCCAGGTACTACCTGTACAACATTTTACCTGTTCCGCTCTTTGTGCCTGCGTTTTCGGTGCCCAGTTAAAAGTCGTGTGGATTATTAAGAAGAAACGTAAAAGGTCCAACCATTCAGTGCCGGATTTCTCATTGTACTTACGAGGAGTGTACCCGAGGTGTAAATCACAGATTTGGATGAAACTCGGGGGGTATGTAGACCTTGGGGTAACATGAATTTTCACCAAAGGGAAAAGTTACGGGGTGAAATTATAAAATTTTGGGGGTAATTTGAGAAAATTGAGTAAAACAGCCAAAAATTATTAAAATTGAATAAAATTGTGTTAATCCAACTACTATCGGATAAAATTGGGTAAAATGATAAAATTTGGGTAAAATAATCAGAATTCGCGCAAATGACAAAAATTGGGTAAAGTTGTGTTAAAACTACTAATATCGGCTACATTTGGGTAAAATGATAAAATTTGGGTAAAACAGCCAAAATTTGACGTGGTATTTTGGATGTGAACGAAAGGGAAGTTTTTAACGAAGAAATCTTTAAGTTATAGTAGTTTTCGTTATTAATTAGTGTTTACGAAATTACAACGAAATCGATAACTTTTTAGTTTCTACTTAACCTTATTTTGTAGGTTTTCTTCAGTTTATCTACTTTTGGTCCTTCATCACTTTTTGGTAGTTTGATAGATTTATTTTAGCCAATTTCAATTGATTTAAGACGATGCTAGTCGAAACTTATTTAATTTAAGTAAATACTACTCTTTTTATCCAATTTCGTTCATTTCAATTAACTCAACGCGATTCATTTTATTGAATTTTAATTATTTTTAGCTACGTGTTTGGCTGTTTTACCCAAATTTTATCATTTTACCCAAATGTAGCCGATATTAGTAGTTTTAACACAATTCTACGCAATTTTTGTCATTTGGGTGAATTCTGATTATTTTACCCAAATCTTATAGTTTTACCCAATTTTATCCGATAGTAGTTGGATTAACACAATTTTATTCAATTTTATTAATCTTTAACTGTTTTACTGAACTTTCTCAAATTACCCCCAAAATTTTATAATTTTAGACGATATTAGTTGTTTAATACAATTTTAAATATTTTAGGTCATTATACCCATATTTAGTTTTTTTACCCAAAAATTTATCATTTTACCCAATTGTAGCCGATATTAGTTGGTTAAACCCGATTTTATCCAATTTTGAACATTTTAGGTCATTTTACCCAATTTTGGTCAATTTAGCCAATTTTTGTCGATTTCAAAAAATTTATTTGACAATACCCTATTTAGCTAAAATTTGCAAATATTCCTTTATTTATCAAATTCAATGAAATTTTCTCAATTTTACCCAAATTTGGTCAAATTTAGGATTTTAGTTGAAATTTATTTTATTTATTTTTTTTTGAGTTTTCAAAAAATTTAACAGGGTAGCCCCCCCCCCCCTGTGAAACCGAGAAAAACCCATGCTTTTTTAAATATAGATTTTTTCATTTTAAGTTGTCAAAAACGTTTTTGGTTGCCATAGCAAAACGGAAGCCCAGCGTACCTTTCCCTTGGTGAAAAACTGAAAATTCATGTTACCCAAGTTTCATCAAAATCGGGGATTTACACCTCGGGTACACTCCTCGTAAGTGTACTGAAGTACAGGGCCTCGGTTTCCTCAAAATCTATACGGGCCTCAACTATATTTGAGCTAAGCAGTACTAGCCAAAAATTCCTTTAATTTCCCTGGGAAACATTGTGCTATTGTTTAAAAAATGGCAGCTTTGTTACCAGATATTTGTTGATAGTTAAAAACTTGGGAGACTCTATTCCGAAATCAGTCCTGTTAGAGAGAATATCTATGTGGTCTATCACTTGACGGGGATTTATACGAGGTTCTATATAGTAAATCTCGATTCCTGTTCATCTTTTATTGGCTAGTTTCGTTCGTCTGCTAAACATTGTTTTGCATGTGGGAAATTGGCCTCTTTATCTCAACGTGTAAGTTTTAGTTCGGGTTTATTTTTAGTTCCACATCGAGATATATATATATATATCGAAGGGGGACTGGAATGTCGTTAAGTGTTGTGTGTTTGTTTGTTTGGTGTGGAAAGCGACGACACGGTAGATGGAGCTACGAAAAATAATTAATATTAATACGTTTTTTAATACCGTCGGCGCCGGGATTCGAAAGTAAATGGTCGTTGGCCGCGTTACCTAGTAAAACCGACGCTCTACCAATCGAGCCACGGCGTTCACTTAGAAATTTTTTCGGAACTTCGAATGTTTATTTGCAACGCGGGGGGATTTGTCAAGTTAAGTTATCGCAATTCCCGTTCGTTTTTCCGCGTTATTTTACGTATATTTACGGTGTTTTAGGGTCAAGTTAACTTCAAACTTCGCCTCCATCCGCCCCCAACAAAGTGGAATTTCACGAAGGGGGACATGGGCGTGGAGGGAAGTTTGAATTACAGTGTGGGGCTACACAACTTTTCCCGATGGCCAGTTTCAGGTCTGTCAGATAAACAGGGGGCACAATTTCGACCCCCTTATCGAAATCGTGTATGGTCAGAAGTAATAAATAAGTGTGGGACTTTCTTATCAAAACCGTGTGTGGTCAGAAGTAATAAATAAGTGTGGCACTTTCTTATCGAAACCGTGTGTGGTCAGAAGTAATAAATAAGCGTAACACTTTCTTATCGAAACCGTGTATGGTCAGAAGTAATAAATAAGTGGTGGCACTTTCTTATCGTAACCGGGTATGGTCAAAAGTAAAAAATAAGTGTGGCACTTTCTTATCGTAACCGGGTATGGTCAAAAGTAAAAAATAAGTGTGGCACTTTCTTATCGAAACCATGTATGGTCAGAAGTAAAAAATAAGTGTGGCACTTTCTTATCGAAACCGTGTGTGGTCAGAAGTAAAAAATAAGTGTGGTACTTTCTTATCGAAACCGTGTATGGTCAGAAGTAATAAATAAGTGTGGCACTTTCTTATCGAAACCGTGTATGGTCAGAAGTAATAAATAAGTGTGGCACTTTCTTATCGAAACCGTGTATGGTCAGAAGTAAAAAATAAGTGTGGCACTTTCTTAGCGAAACCGTGTGTGGTCAGAAGTAAAAAATAAGTGTGGCACTTTCTTATCGAAACCGTGTATGGTCAGAAGTAATAAATAAGTGTGGCACTTTCTTATCGAAACCGTGTATGGTCAGAAGTAATAAATAAGTGTGGCACTTTCTTATCGAAACCGTGTATGGTCAGAAGTAAAAAATAAGTGTGGCACTTTCTTATCGAAACCGTGTGTGGTCAGAAGTAAAAAATAAGTGTGGCACTTTCTTATCGAAACCGTGTATGGTCAGAAGTAATAAATAAGTGTGGCACTTTCTTATCGAAACCGTGTATGGTCAGAAGTAATAAATAAGTGTGGCACTTTCTTATCGAAACCGTGTATGGTCAGAAGTAAAAAATAAGTGTGGCACTTTCTTATCGAAACCGTGTGTGGTCAGAAGTAAAAAATAAGTGTGGCACTTTCTTATCGTAACCGGGTATGGTCAGAAGTAATAAATAAGTGTGGCACTTTCTTATCGTAACCGGGTATGGTCAAAAGTAAAAAATAAGTGTGGCACTTTCTTATCGAAACCATGTATGGTCAGAAGTAATAAATAAGTGTGGCACTTTCTTATCGAAACCGTGTATGATCAGAAGTAATAAATAAGTGTGGCACTTTCTTATCGAAACCGTGTATGGTCAGAAGTAAAAAATAAGTGTGGCACTTTCTTATCGAAACCGTGTGTGGTCAGAAGTAATAAATAAGTGTGGCACTTTCTTATCGAAACCGTGTGTGGTCAGAAGTAATAAATAAGTGTGGCACTTTCTTATCGAAACGGTGTATGGTCAGAAGTAATAAATAAGGGTGGCACTTTCTTATCGACCGAAAAAAAAACAAGTTGGTCTCATTCGATAGAGCTCTTTGACGCGCACGCAATGCCGTTAATTTCCGCCCACTCCGACCAGCCCCGTTAAAGGGAGAGTGATCGAAAAAAACAATTTGGTCTCATAGAACCATAAAAGTAAAAGATTGGAATCGTCTACGCTCGCGTCTACTTGAAAGAGTGAGACCAAAAAATCCAAAGCAGTCGAATTTAGGGCGTGTTGCAAAAGTTTGCTTTGCTAGAATCAAACATGTTAAATTCAATGGGCTAGCACTTTGGCAACAGGCCCTTAAGCTGAAAAGTATGCGACCATGGGGACAGAATCTTCATCTTGCAATATTCTTAGTACATAAATACATTCTTAGAATAATATAAAATATATTTGATTTGATTTTGATTTGATTTATGATTTATGCAGTTGTTAATAATCCATATTAAATATCTGCTCTAAGAAAATACTAATTTAATCACAGAGATAATATAAAATCATATGGCCTCAACAGCTTTTGTATTGGTTTGCCCACCCGGGTATCCTGAGGGTGGGCGGTGGCCACTCTTTAACATAGGATGGTAAATTATATATCAAAAGATACGAAATCACATGGCCTCAACAGCTTTTGTATTGGTTTGCCCACCCAGGTATCCTGAGGGTGGGCGGCACCCACTCTTTAACTTAGGATGGCAATTTATATATCAAACGTTAAGAAATCACGTAGCTTTAACAGTTTTTGTATTAGTTTGCCTATCTGTGTCTACTAAGGGTGTATGGGTTTGCCCACTCGAATACACTGATGTGGAACTAATATTACTGCCTGGGCCGACTTGTTTTAAACCTAATCGCTACACGAAGACGAAGTTAATGCCTGGACAATAATAAATGGGTTCTGTTTTACGTATATTTTTTAGGGTTTGTCTTCTTGTTAAAGTATTACCAAGTTGCAATATGAAATCGCTAGCCTTAAAATTAGTCACTATCTGCTGTAATGATGTCCAAACGCGTATTGCGATTTCATGTACCTTTCTTTAAAGGAATAGGCTTCGAGCTTAGGAAATATAACGCCATCTGCCTTAGTATCAATATTAATATTTAATTCATAGTAGGAAAATGGGAAAAAACAGGCATACTTCACATTCTTAAAATTTTTGCATAGCACTTTGAAACACCCTGTATTACTTTGTGGCCAAAATATCTCAAATTATTGACTCAAATCATATACCATTTTTTCAGATGGAAGGTTTAATATACTAAAGGCACAAAAATATCTCAAATCGTTAGCGGTATGAATAGTCCTGGCTCTCGGAAATATGACTTCTTGGCAATTTCCTTGAAGATGTTTTATTGAAGCGTCTATTCGCTCAGGTTATATACCCTTTAATGAGAGGCAAATCCGCCTAATTTCCCAACACTAATTGTCCGTCCAGCAGCCAAAAATCAGAAAAGGAATTGTTCGACAATTTCTTTAAATTATGATAATATAATTGATCAATTTGTTGAAACAAAATTTAGAATGAAAAAAAGTAATTTTAAAGCTAAAAAAAAATAAATTATTTTTAGATATCATGTAGTTACAGATTAAAATTGTTGATAGTATTTTAACAAAATTTATATTAAAGTTGACGTGTTACTACTATAATTTATACCTATACTCAGAAAAGGAAACTATAGGGCCCTGTTTGAAGACTATGCCAAGGGCCCGGAAATCTGATAACACTGCCCTGGGTAATTAGTTTTGTTTATTTCACTCTTTTTCTAGTTTCAAATTATGTTATTTCACATTATTTCACTTACCATTTCAATGAAATCTTTTTCAGTAACGTAAACCAATTACTTAAGCCTTTTTGGTATTAAATTGTCTTTTGCTTTTTCAAGTTCTCAATGTTCCCAAAGTCAGACAAAGGGTCCAAATCTGTTGTTGAAGTGGCAATTTTCGCATTCACAGAAGTTGCTGAAATTGTTTAGTTTAAAAATCCTCGTTCGCCAATGGCATCGCGTTGCGAGCGTCCTCTCGTGGCAGAGTTCTGAAATATATCTACTCGTGTGTCACGTGATGCCTACATGCAGACCTAGGATCCTGTAAACAAAATTTCAAACAATAATTTTCTAGATTTCGAAATGCAACCAAAGAGATGTTTAAAACTTTTACACTGCTGGAAAGCTAGTGTACAGCGCTCTAAGCTAACTGGATCCACCCCCATTATTTATTTTTAAGCGACAAGGCCTACAATTAAACAATTGATAACGCTTAACAATACCGAATGAGATTTAATCCTTAAATAGACATATATATGTGGAGATGGTAGATTTTGATACGTTACACTCTGATAAAGAATGACTCTATTCGAGAAAATTGTGGCGAGTTTACGGAACGCGAGCTTAATGTGCGTTTGCTTTTCGTTACTGGCGGTTTATAGCTATTTTGGCAAGTGAAATGACGCGTCCTTCTCTGTGGTCGAAACTCTACTCGGATCGAGTGAGAATCTTCCGAACTGCCAACTTGTATTTGTCGTTTTTCAGTTTGGTAAGAGAATGAATTAATTCGTTCGTTTTATTTAAATATTTTACGAACGTACTGGGATGGCCATTTTTAAGGGAATGACCATGTCCATTTCGGGACCCACACTGCCGGACGTCGAGAAAAATGTGGGAGCGACTTCCACGGATATGGGGTTCATTATGGCTTCCAGATTCATCGGTGCTTTTGGTGGATGCGTCTTAGGTACAAGTAACATTATTTTATCGCCGAAAGGTTCCTTAGGTAGTCGTTATTGTCTCGAATGTTTTACGTTTTCAGGAGGTTGGCTCTTTAGTCGATTCAACCGTCAGTTTCTCTTCTTCGGCGGTCTCTTAATAAGTGGGTTGTCATCCCTATCGATTCCATACATGAAACAGGTTCCTCTTCTAGTTGTGTCGATTTTAATCAACGGGTTGATTGCAGGCGCCATTGATACTGGTAATTCTAACGATACTTAACGCTCTGATGGTATTATAAATGTACTATATTCTTAGGAGGAAATGTTCTGTGTCTCGATCTATGGACTTCCAACACTGCGTCTTTCTTCCAAGCTCTACATTTCAGTTTCGGCCTTGGGTCGGTAGTGGGGCCCTTGGTAGCCGCACCGTTCCTATCTCCCGACGACAATTCCACCAACGTCAATACCACTGTTTCGTCAAGGACAAATGGCAGCGGAAGCCGAATTGAAATAGCGTACATGATCGTGTGCAGTTTGGTTTTCATGTCGGCTATATCCAACTTGGTGTCGTTCTTCTGCGACCGTTCCGAGGTGAGAAGCAACACCGAAAAGAAGAGGGACACGGATTACGTGTCGGGCCTGATACTACCGCGCATCCTGATTGGCTTAGGAATGGCGTTTTTAGCCTCGTATATGATCTTCGAGAGTTCTTTCACCCAGTACCTGACTAGCTTCGTCGTCGCTAGTAAGATGAAACTGAAGAAGACCGACGGTTCCTTCATGACCTCCGTTTTCTGGGGCACAAACACCTTCATCAGAGCCTGTTCCATCTACGCCTCCACCAAAGTCAAACTGAATTACGTCCTAGCCTTTAACGTAACCGTCATGTGCTCGGCTGGAGTGTTTCTGGCCATTTGGGGCGATACCAGTCCCACCGTGATGTGGATTGGTACGGCCATGTTGGGCTTGGGAAGCGCCACGATGATTCCTTCCGGTATCGCCTGGATGGAAACTTATGTCGGTGTGTCAAACCTAATCGCGGCTCTCTTTTTTGTTTCAACGTCCGTGTCTGCCAGCGCGTCTTCTGCCTTTGTAGGTTACGTAATGGATTACGAACCTAGGTACTATCTATACAACGTTTGTCTCTGTTCGTCTCTTTGCGCCTGCATTTTCGGTGTCCAGCTAAAAGTCGTGTCGATTATTAAGAAGAAAAGTAAAAGGTCCAAACATTCTTCAATTTCAGAGTCTATAGCTAGTAACGAAATCATCAACTAATTGACTGTTAGTTGGTGCATGTATAATAGGGTGGTTCAAAAAATGCAAATATCGAAATGTTTTGGTGCACATGGATTTTCCTGTTCATATTGATGAGAACATGACCCACGAAAAATTCATTAATATTTAGGACTGCCTCAACGAGGTAAAGTTTTACCACTATGAACTAACCCATTTATAAGCAAAAATCAGTTTTGTCACTCATTTACTTTACTTGAACGAAAAATTTAATATTTATTACTTATTTAAGTTTTTACAATATTTATTATAGAAATAAGTACCGGTACACCATAAAATATTTGGCAGAAAGCCCCACTAAATCAGGTCATAACTGCTGAAAATCACAAGTTAGGACCTGGTTTTGTGGGGATTTCTGCCAATTATTTTATTGTGTACCGGTACTTATTACTATAATAAACCCTGTGTAAACATAAGTAAGTAATAAATAGTAAATATTTCGTTCAGTTAAAGTATTTGAGTGACATAATTATTTTTTGCTTATAAATGGGTTTGTTTATAATGGTAAAACTTTAGCTCGTTGAGGCAGTCCTAAATATTAATGAATTTACGTAAAATTTTTCCTGGGTCATTTTCCGACCAAAATGAACAAGAAAATCAATGTGCACCAAAACATTTCGATATTTGCATTTTTTTTGAAACACCCTAATGTATATTGATGTAATACATAAACTAATATTTATTTTGCTAACGAAAAAATCGTGATTAGTTAAAAGTATACTAACCGCAACAAAATATCATTAGGTGCAGACTGTATTTTCTTAGCTCACCACCATCGAACATAGGATTTTAGGCTTACCTTAATTTATTTATTATGGAGAAAAGAACTGAGTTAGTTTCCGCGAGTTTGACGTTGTTATTTTCGATTTAACAATGTTTTGGAATAAAATTATTTGCCAGTTTAACATTTTCAATTATGGAGGTTGAAACATTAGGCCTTGGACGCGGTATATCTCTGTCGTTAGCCTCACACACTTTGCCCTATTTACAGTTTCCCTTAACAATTTCCCAATTATTATACCCCATCAGAATATTTATCTTTGTTTTATTACATTTCTTTTGTATAAAGAATCCGATTTGTCGGTAAGCTCGGAAACTTCCTCGGTCATTTTCGCGACTAAAGAATGCATGGATGGATAGCGCATGCGCAGTCGTTCTTTTATCTATAAGATAATTTACCCCCCTGCATGGCCACTTGCTTTGCCCTTTAATCGCACCTTGGATTTATTTAAGCCTTACATAAGCAGACGACGCGACAGACGGAACTCAGCCGATAAAAATGGAGATACCCATAATACCTTGTGATTACCCGGTAGGTGTCGTATTCAAACGAAAAATATTTGTCGCTTATCTCGGATCATTTCGGTACCAAAGCCAATGCAAGGTTCTTAAATAATATAAATGCTTATTTCTCAAATTATTCACGTAAATATTTATTTATTTTGGTATCGAAGACATTGTGTACAGTTAAAGATATACAATTTTGAAATATCTCAAATTTGTTATCCTAAATCCAAGTTGGGTAATCACTCCCCATAACAAGCCTGTATAAGTTTTGACTGTAGTGAACTTATTTCGCAACACATTATAGATTCATCATTACCAAATTCTCTGTTTCAAAGGCCTGTGATCGATGTACTGGTTCGCTCTAATCATATCGACACAAAAGCATACAATATAGTATGGCCTTAAATTGTCTTAAAATGTATTTCTCAAATATGGTTAAGTTTCGCCCTCAAATCTGTAGCTTAGTACTACGACCATGTTAAAGTATGAGGCGTTTGCTCCGAGTATTGTAAATCATTCAATTACAATCGTCAGAGATTCTGGAAATATTTTTAGATAAAAGTGGGCGCTACACACACTTGGAGACCCAATCAGCTTGGGTTCTTTATGTCCCACAAAGCAGTTTTTTCACTCGCTATCCCTGAACAGCTTCTTCTCAATATAAAACTTGCAGTTCCGAGATGGTTGCTCTTGGTCACTGTAAAAACGTTTGCTTTATTATTTCGCGCAGTCCTTTGGTACTGGCTTCCTGAATGTTTCTTGCGTCACCCATTTCCAATGTCTCTTAAGAAAACATTCTGTTAATTAGCATTTTCAGTTTTTATAGAGCCACGTAGTGGTCGACGAGATAAGTTCCTAAGCTGCTGGTGTTTCATCTGCTAAACAGATGATTTGTTTATAATTTAACTCAAAGCATTTACTTTGAGCAGTTTATATATGGTTCTCGAGTTGGCCGCTGCGTGGCTCTATGAACTTGATTTTAGGCTTACACGAGCTATAGCTAGCGTAAGCCTACTATGGCCGTCACGTTGTCCGCCGCCGTACCAATTCGGTAACGCACGCACGGCACTCGGCCAACTGCCTTGTCTGTACTAGGCATTCAATCTCTGTACCGTCCGCTCGTGTGAGCCTACTCATTGGGACTGCATGGCCCACTCGTTTTAAACGGGTGGAGGCGATTTGCTGATTTCTAGCGGTAACGTATCGTCGATTCTACTGCAGCCACGTTCACATGGACCCTCGAAAACTTTCAGGGGCGTAGCAACATTTCGGCGCCAGGTAGGGGTCAAGTGGACTTTTTGAAGGATTTTCTTTTAGTAATTGGGGAAAACATTTGCACCCCTAATCCTTAATAGTGAGATAGAGTAATGGCACTGTGACGTCCTAGTACGTCACCCATGCTCTTTCATATGGATAAAAGATTTACGCCAAAAATGGCGGCCGTGACCACAGCTACAGAGTGCTACTACTCTATAGGCTGAAGTTTCTACTTTGAAAATATCGTTATTATTATTTAGAAAATAATATCACCGCATTACATTTGTTTTTTCTTGTTTAAATTAAAATGGGATATCCGTTTTTCTTCATTTTTTCAGTATTTGGTTCATTAAATTACTTGATTCTGAACTGAAAGAAGCATTTTTCAGGGGGAGGGGCAATTGGGTAGCGCGCGGGGAAAATTCTAGAGCGACACCTCTTGTGAAGTGACGCTTCACAAGATAGGGGAACGAAATTTTAACCCGCGAACTTGATCGACTTAAGAATAGTTTTTGAAAAGAGTGTATCCTAGCGAAATCATTTCCACTTCTAAGCATAAAAATGGTAGCGGCTTCAAATTGTCTAAATATATTAAATAACTTCTTAACCAATTAATTTATCGTGAATGTTGTTTAGAATAGTTGTATAAGTTTCTCATTTTTTTGTAGAATTTCCATAGTTATCTAAGTGAAATCTGCATTTTATCGCATAGATTGGTACATTCGTGACTATACGACTGTTGATAATACGCGTTCATTGTTATTTCCTCTCGGAACACCTTCTCTCGCTATCACGAATAAAGCTTACTCTAAACAATTAAACGTTGGATATCACCACGCAATCCGACGACCCTGAAGTTCTTGATGATCTCCGATTGTTATTTGCCTTTTCTCTTGAATCTCATTCTCTCTTCCATCTTTATATCGGTCTAGAGCGGGTAAACACCTGTTTCAAATTCGTCCGCGCGTTCTTTGGTATTTGTCTCAAAATGTCTTCTACGTCAATAAGGACGATAATTAAAAGTGATAGAATTAGAGTTTTTCGAACCGCTAACTTGTATCTCGGATACTTCTGTTTGGTAAGACATCGTTTAGGAGTGATTTCAATTCATTATTTTCATCATATTTAATTATAAGGGACTGACCATGTCCATTCCTGGACCGACTGTGCCCGACCTTGAGACGAAGGTTCGCGGTAACTCCACTCAAATGGGATATGTCCTAGCCGCAAAGTTCGCCGGTTATTTCGTCGGATCAGTTTTAGGTATTTCTGGTTTTAGTCGGATTTGAAAGGGTCTTTCTGATATTGTTTTGATATACGAACTTCAATAACAGGAGGTATTCTTTTCGGTCGCTACAATCGTCAGTTTTTATTTTTTCTGAGTCTGTTGGGTATGAGTTTATCTAACTTGGCCATACCGTTCCAAACGGATCTTTGGCTTCTGATTTTGATGATGGTCATATGCGGGATTGTCAGTGGGGCCTTGGATACTGGTAATTTCTTAGAGACGATTGTTGTTAAGCAACGGTTAAGTGTCTATAATAACTACAGGATCCAACGTGTTTTGCTTGGATCTATGGTCATCAAATCCCGGACCTTTTCTTCAGGCGCTACATTTTTCTTACGGCTTGGGAGCCGTGATAGGACCTTTGATTGCTGAACCATTCTTGTCACCGGAGGACGAGAAGCAGAGCAATTCGAGCAACGGTACCGCGACGACAATATTCCCCGAAGTTACGACGACAATCTCTCTAAAAGGGTCTAAGGACGAAGGTCACGTGGAAATTTCGTATCTGATCATATCATGCATGGTATTGTTAGTTGCCATCTCGATCATCGTGTCCTTCTTTATTGATCGAAGCGAGGTCAAAAGCAACACTGAGAAGCAACGAGACTCTGACAAAGTACCGGGAACAGTCTTGCTTCGATGCCTAATCGGTTTCGCGATGATGTTTTTGGCCATGTACTCTAGTTTGGAAAACGCGTATTCCCAATTTTTATCCACTTTCGTTATTAAGAGCAAACTTCAGATGACCAAGAGTGACGGGTCATTCATGACCTCCGTTTTCTGGGGAACTTACTGTTTCATCAGGGGCTGTTCCATCTACGGTGCCACCAAGGTCAAGCCGCTTCATATGTTATTCTTCAACGTAACGGTCATGGCCATTACAGCGGTTATGTTGGCCATTTGGGGTGATAGCAGTCGCACTCTTATGTGGGTCGGTTCGGCCTTGTTGGGTTTGGGTGCCGCTTCGACCTACCCTTCCGGAATCGCCTGGACCGAAACGTACGTGGGCATCTCGAACTTGGTGTCGGCCCTCTTTCTGGTGTGCACTTCTTCAGCCTCTTTCTTGGTGGCTTTTATCGTGGGTTACTTCATGGATATTGATCCTCACACTTACCCGTATATTATTTGCGTCTTGGTGGGCCTGTCGGCGGTCGCTTTCATCGGACAATTGAGTGTTGTATCCTTGATTAAACAGAAAAGAAGTAGAGATGGCTCCACCAGCAGCATACAGTACTTGGATAAAAGTGAACATTTCAATTGAAATTTTAAGACTCACCATTTATGTTTCTAATAAATATTTATTTGCAATTTAATTAAAAAATATCGATACAACTTGTTAATCTCCTAAACAAAATCTCAAATCAAGCAACATGGTTTCAAATTTATAATAGTGTTTTCCATTTGACGTAATTGATCTCACTCTCTATAGCGAGAAATAGTATTCGAGCGATTTTATTCATGAGCTAAATAGGAACACTCGAATTAAATTGATGCGAATGGACTGGACTCTGCGACCGTTCCGAGGTGAGAAGCAACACCGAAAAGACGAGGGACACGGATTACGTGCCGGGCCTGATGCTACCGCGCATCCTGATCGGCTTAGGAATGGCGTTTTTAGCCTCGTATATGTTCTTCGAGAGCTCTTTCACCCAGTACCTGACTAGCTTCGTCGTCGCTAGTAAGATGAAACTGAAGAAGACCAACGGGCACAAACACCTTTATCAGAGCCTGTTCCATCTACGCCTCGACCAAGATCAAACTGAATTACGTCCTTGCCGTTAACCAAACCGTCATGTGCTCGGCTGGAGTGTTTCTGGCCATTTGGGGCGATAGCAGTTCCACCGTGATGTGGGTAGGTACGGCCATGTTGGGTTTAGGATGCGCCACTACCATTCCTTCCGGTATCACCAGGATGGAAAAATACATCGGTGTATCCAATGTTTTAGGGGCTCTCTTTTTTGTTTCAACGTCCGTGTCTGCCAGCGCGTCTTCTGCCTTTGTAGGTTACGTAATGGATTACGAACCTAGGTACTATTTATACAACGTTTGTCTCTGTTCGTCTCTTTGCGCCTGCGGGTTCAAAATACAAAAACGAAGTGCAAATAGCAAAGAAAATAGTTTTAAATACTAATTCTTTACGGAGTCAATTGACATTTCAACAAGAAGCCTGGCTTGTCGGTAAAAGAACCATTAAATTTCCTTTCCGCATCGTGAATAGTATTTCTAACATCATTAAAATTTGTAAAACATATTAGTTGTCCAGTTCCACTATTAAAAGCAGGGTCTTCTTAAGTATGTATTTCATCTAAAATTAATGAAAAGTACTGTTGGTGTTCCTCTAAATCTTCGATATTAATTTTGCCTCTCATTTCAATTAACGTCTCTTCATGAAAACCACTTTTTCCAATTAATTGTTTTGAGTATTTGTGAAGGGATAATTAAAGTTTGTTTTAATGCTTCATATGAAGTAGGTGATTTAGCTCGCATATACAAGTACCATGGTACGATGGCAGGGTGCCATTTTCTCGGTCTTGCAATATTTGTCTGTAGTATTCTTATTTGTTCACGGAGGAAAACCTTATGAAAAGTATTATTACAATGAAATGGATTTTTTGTTAGGAGTTCCTCCAAATCTTTTCCCTCTTCGCAGGATGTCGTTAGGATCAACTACTCCCTCCCCCTTTCCCCAAATATTATAGGGGGTTCTTTAGGGGATTTCTTGAATTTTTCCAAGATTGGTTAAATGCAAAAAGGCAGCTGGTACAACTATCAAAGGCATAGAGAACGTAAAGTCTATAACGGGTGAATCCTTAGAATTTTCTCGAGCAGCTCCAAATCCACTGACCGTCAACCCACCCCTTCACTCCCGCTGAGAGATAATAACAAGTCAGCCCAGGCCGTAATATTAGTTCCACATCAGTGTATTCGAGTGGGCAAACCCATACACACAGGTAGGCAAAATAATACAAAAACTGTTTAGGCTAAGTGATTTCTTATCGTTTGATATATAAATTGCCATCCTAAGTTAAAGAGTGGGTGCCGCCCACCCTCAGGATACCCGGGTGGGCAAACCAATTTAAAAGCTGTTGAAGCCATGTGATTTCCTATCGTATGATATATAAAATACCATCCCATGTTAAAGAGTGGCCACCGCCCACCCTCAGGATACGCGGGTGGGCAAACCAATACAAAAGCTGTTCAGGCCATGTGATTTTATATTATCTCGGTGATTAAATTAGTATTTTCTTAGATCAGATATTTAATATGGATTATTACAACTGCATAAATCATATTATTGCAAGAATAATTTCAGCTTAAGGGCCTGTGGCCAAAGCCCTAGCCAAAGTGCTAGCCCATTGAATTTAACATGTTTGATTCTAGCAAAGCAGACTTTTGCATCACGCCCTAAGTTCGACTGCTTTGGCTTTTTGGTCTCACTATTTCAAGTAGACGCTAGCGTAGACGATTCCAATCTTTTACTTTTATTGTTCTTTGAGACCAAATTGTTTTTTTCGATCACTTTCCCTTTAAGGGGGTTGGTCGGAGGGGGCGGAAATTAACGGCACTGCGTGCGCGTCAAAGAGCTCTATCGAATGAGACTAACTTGTTTTTTTCGGTCACTTTCCCTTTAAGGGGGTTGGTCGGAGGGGGCGGAAATTAACGGCACTGCGTGCGCGTCAAAGAGCTCTATCGAATGAGACCAACTTGTTTTTTTCGGTCACTTTCCCTTTAAGGGGGTTGGTCGGAGGGGGCGGAAATTATCGGCACTGCGTGCGCGTCAAAGAGCTCTATCGAATGAGACTAACTTGTTTTTTTCGGTCACTTTCCCTTTAAGGGGGTTGGTCGGAGGGGGCGGAAATTAACGGCACTGCGTGCGCGTCAAAAAGCTCTATCGAATGAGACTAACTTGTTTTTTTCGGTCACTTTCCCTTTAAGGGGGTTGGTCGGAGGGGGCGGAAATTATCGGCACTGCGTGCGCGTCAAAGAGCTCTATCGAATGAGACTAACTTGTTTTTTTCGGTCACTTTCCCTTTAAGGGGGTTGGTCGGAGGGGGCGGAAATTAACGGCACTGCGTGCGCGTCAAAGAGCTCTATCGAATGAGACGAACTTGTTTTTTTCGGTCACTTTCCCTTTAAGGGGGTTGGTCGGAGGGGCCGGAAATTATCGGCACTGCGTGCGCGTCAAAGAGTTCGATCAAATGAGCACTGCCTTATGAGACCAAATATCTGGACCAACTATACAAACTATACAAGATAATATTATTTTGTGCCACATATAAACGACTTCGATAAGAAAGTGCCACACTTATTTATTACTTCTGACCATACACGGTTTCGATAAGAAAGAGCCACACTCATTTATTACTTCTGACCATACAATTGGGGCGGGGGAGGCAAAGTTTGAGGTTAACTTGACCTTAAAACGCCGTAAATATACGTAAAATAAGGCGTAAAAAGGAACGGGAATTGCGACAGCTTAACTTGACAAATCTCCCCGCGGCGCCAAAAACCACTAGAAGTTCCGAATGCAGTTGAAAGAGAGCACCATGGCGCGTTTTGTAATGGCGTAAGTGTGCAGAGTACACGGCCAGTAGCACTGTGGGTTTGAATCGCGGCCACGCCAATAATTTATAAAAATTATTTTTCGCAGCGCCATCTACCATGTTGTTGCTTCTCCACGACAAACACTTAACGACATTCCATCCATAGCAATAGTCCCACTTCGATATATATATTTCGATGTGGAACTAAAAATCATCTACAGTTGCACCTGTCAATCAGGGGGGGGGGTGATACCGAATAGAGAGTAATTTCACCACTTGGCTCCACGAGTTTTCCCAATTTCGCCGACACCGTGGCTCGCCTGTTTTGGTCGCGTACAGTTGCATCTAGGAGCAACAAACACAAGGAGAACGCAGCTAGCCTTTAGACACGCTAACGAAGGGTTGTGTACGAATTTCATTGGACGAGCGTCACAAGCCCTTACGCTGAACGTTTTACGGCCGGGGGGAAGACAATTTCCGAATTTCCCCCTTCCGACGGCAGCAGGCGCTAAAGCGTTATCCAATGAAAACTGTACGCAAGAAAATCCACGACTTTTGACGGGTTGCGTTCTCCTTGTGTGGGGTGTTGTGTTTGTTGCTCCTAGGTTGCATGTTATGTTGAAGAACCATCTCTTTAAAATTTTGGCAAAAATGTTGGTTTTGTTTTCTTTCCTATTTTTTGCTGAAGAAAGTCGGACTCCCTTACTGGTGTAGAATTTTTGTTCGAATTTAGAAGCGAGATTTTCAACGATCTCTTGTTAGTTAAGAACTATTTAGATTTCTAAACTATTTTTTTTTATTTAGACTCAATTTCTTTAGATTTTTGGCGTATAAATTTGTACTTTTCGTAGTTAATTACCCCAATTAGAAATATGGGCAGGTCTTCGGATAAACGGCCTCCGAGTAAGAACTAAGAAGTCTTCTCGGAAGAAGCGGTACAAAAACTTTAGAATCCAGAATTTGGAAAATATCAGGTTTGTGTATGGTTTTGCCGAATACAATTTTTTTGCTAGTTTTTATAACTTTAAAACTTCTTTCGTAGCCGTAATAATACCACTAGTGAAAAAGTGTACAATGTACAAGCTTGGATGAATAATAAAAGCTAACGTTTACTGGATATTTCACCCGTACGTTCGTCAACGCATCCGCGGGCGTCTCTCAAACTTTGGAGAAGACGGTGGGGTAACGAGGGGGGAGACAATTTAGTAGCTTCGCGGCGCGTGCGCGAGATTTCATAAATAAGTTAAATAACGGCAGTTTGAAATTTTCGGCTTCGTGTGGAATTATTGTAAGCTATTAATAGTTAAATCGTTATTACTTATTAATTCGACGGTATAATACGGTACAATTATGTTATAAAATGTTAAGAGTCAAACATTGTTTATACCCAAAATTTTCATTGTTTTCACTATGTCACCGAAAGTTGATTCCGGCCACTGAAACTCATATCTAAAACAATAAATAATTATTACTTACGTAAATAATAATAACCATAATATGCGGTACTTATTTAAAAATTACAAACAATAATAATTTCTATACAAGAGAGAACAGTGGCGGACTGGGTATTATATTTTCGAATGTCCTTATTGTCACCAAAACTTGAAGGTCACGACACACCCTATTCCTCTAAAACAAAAAGGGGAAGTGAAAAACTTGACGGTGAGCGATTCGGTCGTGTTGGGAGCCATGACTTCCGGTGGAGGCCACGCTAAGGTCGAATAAATTTTTTCCGTAATGGGTGTCCCTGTTATGTCAAAGAAGACGTTTATCAAGACTGAAGAAAAAATCGGTTTGGTAAGAATATTTATAAAATCTATTTTTTCCACTTTATTTATATTAGCTTTTACACATTATAAAACGCAGAAGTGGGAACAATGTTACTACGAAGAAATGTTGGCCACAGGGAAGGAAGAATTTCGACTGGCCGTGCGTGGAAGCCGGAGATGTTTCTGATGGAATCCCGTTTATTACAGTAATTGTCGACGGTGGCTGGTCGCTTAGGATCTTTGGTCATCGCTACTCGGCAAATTCTGGAGTTGCAGTGATAATAGGAAAACGTACCAAGAAACTCTTATATATCGGAGTTAGAAATAAGTACTGTGCCGCTTGCGAGTTCCCGAAAAGGACAAACGAAACTCAATCGGAGCACGTTTGGTATAAGAACTGGAATGGGCTAACCGCGAGCATAGAAGCTGACATTATAGTGGAGGGTTTCAAACAGAGTGAAATCAAGCAATTTATCGGAGATGGAGATTCTTCCGTCTATAAACGGATTATGGAGATGGCTCCCTACGGAATATCTAAAATTGATTGTGCTAATCACGCCGTTAAATGTTTAACGACTCTTTTGTACAAACACGCGGCTCTCTCGACTGAGTTTAAAAAGTGGTTGACACAAGGGGCCAGAGGCACAATTTACCACGCTGCCCAAAATCAAGAAAATGAAAATGACCTAAGGGCGGATTTAATTAACATGCCGTAACATGTTTTTGGGAATCACGCCAATTGTAGGGCATATTTTTGTAAATTCAAAAAAAACCTTATACACTCAGAGACAACAACGTCCTTGGAAAAATTCCTTAAAATTTAATGTTGAAAATCGTGTCATCGGTCAACTCATTAGCATCTAAACGGACGGCCTTTCGTTGAACCCTTTCGAGTTTGTGGGTTTCCGCCGCGGTGTGTGGGGACCACACGGCCGAGCAGTACTCCAAAATCGGAGTGACGTAGGTTTTTATGGCTGATGCTTTCGTGGGAAAGGAGCAGCCGTTGAGGGTTCGGTGGAGGAAGCCGAGAGCTCGGTGGACCCTAGAGACAATCATAGAAACGTGGACATCCCATGAGAGCGTGGCCGTTAAAGTAACACCGAGATACTTGAACTCTTGAACGTGTTCTATGGCCGAAGGAGGTGGGTTTAAACCCTGGGCGGTGAAGGCTTAGCACTTTGCATTTTTTGGAGTTTAGTTTCAGCTTCCAGCGGCAGCTCCAGAGCATGATTTGGTCGAGGTCCAGCTGCAAGGTGTCGTGATCGCCAGGGCAGCAAATTGCTCGAGACAGGGCGACGTCATCGGCGTAAATGGACAAACGAGAGAATACACCAGAGCCTACGTCATTGACATAAATTGTGAAGAGAAGAGGGCCAAGTACTGAGCCCTGTGGTACGCCTGAAGTGACGGGATACCAATCTGACTCGGCACCAGGAAGGACTACACGCAGCTCACGCCCCTCCAGGTAGGAGGCTAGCCACCGTAGAGTGGGGCCGCGTACGCCGTAGCTATGTAGTTTCGAAAGAAGAAGCTGATGAGGCACCGTGTCAAATGCCTTTCTGAAGTCTAGGAAGACCACATCCACTTGGGGGGGCGGTCAGCAGACCGGCGGACCAAGCATCCTCGCTGGAGAGGAGCTGGGTTTCGGTACTGTAACCGCGGCGGAAGCCGTGCTGGGCTGGAGTAATGGCATTATGGAGCTCCAAGTGGGTGGTGACGGAGGAGGCGACAACGTGCTCAGCAACCTTTAGGAGTTGGGCCAACAGGGAAATTTGTCTGTATTCCTCAGGATCATCTGGGTGCCCTCCCTTTAGGAATCGTCGTCACGTTGGCTCGCTTCCAGTCCTGGGGGAGTGTGGCTGTGGAGAGCAAGCAAGCAATCATTCCCGCCACCGGAGAGGCCAGCGCAACGTTTCAGGATTGCCGGGTGAAGTCAATTAGGCCCTGGCGCTTTATGGGGATTTAGCTGCTGAAGGAGCTTTAGGATTCCCGTGCTTGAGATTGTGATATCTTCCATAGGGGGGCAGACCGGGGGGAGGAGGGGGACTTCGCTGAGTACTGGAGCGGTGTAGGCCCGACTGAAGGTCTCAGCTAGCAGTTTGGCTTTTTCTGCTGGAGAAGAGATAACACCCACTGTCGTACGGAGGTCCTGCACTTGTGAATGTTTCGACTTGCTACTGAGAGCCTGGTAAAATGAGCGCTTGTTTTCTTTAAAGTTTAAGGCAGCAGTGTCGAGGTAACGCGTACGGCCTTCCCGTAACGCGAATTTGACAAGCGCACGCTGGCGGCGAAATTCCGCGGAATTTGCGGGGTTTGGGTAAAGGCTAGTTTACACTAAGGCAAAACCGCCGTGACGGCGGGCGCTAACTTTTGAAATCCTCGTTAGGCCTAATAGAAAATTTTTGTGTTCACGCCCGCCGTCACGACGGTTTTGCGCTAGTGAAAACCAACCCTAAAGCTTACAACGCCGATAGCGGCGGTGCGTTTTTCGGATAAGGCGCTTCACTGATGATGTTACCCATGGGACACCGAATCTGGAAGAGACGTTGCGTGAGGGGGTGTGACGGAAGACCGCCTCAGAGAGGGTAGCCTTAAAAGTTTCCCACTTGTCACACATATCTTGGTTTGGGAGGCACAGTAACTGGAGTTCAGCGGAGATAGCTTCAGTATCCGCTTTGCCGATCGCTAAGCAGGTGCGGGGTGGGGGGGGGGGCAGTCTAGGTGGTGAGGGGAAAGCCAGCAGAGTGAAGGAAGTCGTGGTCCCCGAGACCTGGGTGGTGTATCAAGTCACCAACAACTCCTGCGGGAGACGAGAGCGCTAAGCCTAGAATGCTTTCACAGGAGGACGTAGTTCTGGTAGCACTAAGAACGTGCTGCGTGTAGTTGCACGAGAGCACAGTGCACAAGAACTTCGAATCGAGAGTTAAAGGGGCTTGTAACAGATCCCAGTCTATGGGTTTATAGTTGAAATCGCCAACTACTAGGATATCAGAGACACCCTGGGACAGCTTTTCAAGTAAGGCGTTGACCCGGGCGGAATACGACTTATTGGACGAGGGGGAACGATAGACGCAAGCGACCCTCAGACATTTGGAGCCCATAGTAAGTCGCACCACAACCGCCTCAACGGTAACCTCGGAGCGCAGTGCATAAGATTTTATGCTATTGGCGACCGCGATCAGGACACCACCAAATGACGCGTGGGTTCAAAAAAGGCGACATCGGTTGACGGCTTCCAATTTTGGCACAGTTTGCAAACGGCGTAATACCACGAAGAGCGTTAATCTCGTCAAGGCGTTGCTATACACTCCAACTGTCAATACAATCGCGACGGAGTATCTGAAAGCGAACGAAGCTATAGCGATCGAACAGTACGAAGTTGAAACTGGGAACACTGTGCGGGAATGTGGAATTTTTGTGGACCTAGAAAAGGGTTATCTGGCCGCATCTCCTGGTGGACTAATATAGACAACAACCAGGGGCTCGTTGAAGTCAAATGTCCAAAAACTATAGAAAAAATGACCAAGCAAGAGGCACCCGAGTTTTTATCAAACTTTTTTTGTAAACTAGAAAATGGGAATTTTTGAAGGATTTTCTTTTAGTAATTGAGGGTTCAATTTCCACCCCTAATCCTTAATAGTGGGAGAGAGTAATGGCACTGTGACGTCTTAGTACCTCACCCATGTTCGCATGCTCCTTCATATTTATAAAAAAAATGCGCCCAAAATGGTGGCCATGACCACAGCTACGGACTGCTACTACTCTATAGGCTGATAGTTTCTACTTTGAAAATATCGTTATTATTATTTAGAAAATAATATAACCGAATTACATTTGGTTCTTCTTGTTTAAATTAATATGGGATATCCGTTTTTCTTCATTTTTTCAGAATTTGGTTCATTAAATTATTTGATTCTGAGCTGCAAGAAGCATTTTTGGGGGGGGGGGGCAATTGCTTAGCGCGCGGGGAAATTTCTAGAGTGACACCTCTTGTGAAGTGACGAAATTTTAACCCGATAACTTTCGGAATCGATCTCTAGAAGGAAGTTTCTCAAGTGACTATAGTAATGTGATTATTTCATCATGTACGATCTGAGATAAATTGAAATAATATAAAACCACTCTTGCGCAGTACAAATGTTTTATTTAAAAACTACTACAGCTGTTTCGGCTCCTTTACCGGAGCCGTCGTCAGGTATCATCTACCTGACGACGGCTCCGGTTCGTGTACAGGACGTCCTCCGATCTGTGCCATATTCATCCTAAAGGTCAATAAATTCAAACTTATAAATATAATTTAATAGTATTTTCAAAATTTTAATTGTTGAGTGGACACAAATAAAAAGTTGAAGACAAATTGACTCGTGTACATTGATATTGCATTCCGTAAATATTAATTTCGACGAGTGGGAGTCTTGATCGGCTTAAGACTAGATGTGGTAATAGTGTATCCTAGCGAAATCATTTCCACTTCTAGCACAAAAATGGAAGCGGCTTCAAATTGTCTAAATATTAAATAAAACCATGACGATAAAATTCCATTTATTTATCTTGAACGTTATTTGGAATAACTGTATAAGTTTCTCAATTTTTTGTGGAATTTGAATATTTATCTAAGTGAAATCTGCATTGTATCGCGTAGATTGGTACATTCGTAATAAGGTTCCAATACGGCTGTTGATATAATAAAAGATAATACGCGTTCATTGTTATTTCCTCTCGGAACACCTTCTCTCGCTATCACGAATAAAGCTTACTCTAAACAATTAAACGTTGGATATCACCACGCAATCCGACGACCCTGAAGTTCTTGATGATCTCCGATTGTTATTTGCCTTTTCTCTTGAATCTCATTCTCTCTTCCATCTTTATATCGGTCTAGAGCGGGTAAACACCTGTTTCAAATTCGTCCGCGCGTTCTTTGGTATTTGTCTCAAAATGTCTTCTACGTCAATCTGGACGAGAATTAAAAATGATAGAATTAGAGTTTTTCGAACCGCTAACTTGTATCTCGGTTTCTTCTGTTTGGTAAGGCATCGTTTAAGAGTGATTTCACTTCGTTATTTTAATATTATTTAATTACAAGGGGCTGACCATGTCCATTCCTGGACCGACTCTGCCCGACCTCGAGACGAAGGTTCGCGGTAACTCCACTCAAATGGGATATGTCCTAGCCGCAAAGTTCGCCGGTTATTTTGCCGGATCAGTTTTAGGTATTTCTGGTTTTAGTCGGGATACCGACTACGGATTTGAAATGGTCTTTCTGATATTGTTTTGATAATGGATTTTCAATAACAGGAGGTATTCTTTTCGGTCGCTACAATCGTCAGTTTTTATTTTTTCTGAGTCTGTTGGGTATGAGTTTATCTAACTTGGCCATACCGTTCCAAACGGATCTTTGGCTTCTGATTTTGATGATGGTCATATGCGGGATTGTCAGTGGGGCCGTTGATACTGGTAATTTTTTTAAAACAATTGGTATTAAGCAACGGTTAAGTGTCTATAATAACTACAGGATCCAACGTGTTTTGCTTGGATCTTTGGTCCTCGAATCCCGGACCTTTTCTTCAGGCGCTACATTTTTCTTACGGCTTGGGAGCCGTGATAGGACCTTTGATTGCCGAACCATTCTTGTCACCGGAGGACGAGAAGCAGACCAATTCGAGCAACGGTACCGCGACGACAATATTCCCCGAAGTTACGACGACAATCTCTCCAAAAGGGTCTAAGGACGAAGGTCACGTGGAAATTTCGTATCTGATCATATCATGCATGGTATTGTTAGTTGCCATCTCGATCATCGTGTCCTTCTTCATTGATCGAAGCGAGGTCAAAAGCAACACTGAGAAGCAACGAGACTCTGACAAAGTACCGGGAACAGTCTTGCCTCGATGCCTAATCGGTTTCGCGATGATGTTTTTGGCCATGTACGCTAGTTTGGAAAACGCGTACGCCCAATTTTTATCCACTTTCGTTATTAAGAGCAAACTGCAGATGACCAAGAGTGACGGGTCATTCATGACCTCCGTCTTCTGGGGAACTTACTGTTTCATCAGGGGCTGTTCCATCTACGGCGCCACCAAGGTCAAGCCACTTCACATGCTATTCTTCAACGTAACGGTCATGGCCATTACAGCGGTTATGTTGGCCATTTGGGGTGATAGCAGTCGCACTCTTATGTGGGTCGGTTCGGCCTTGTTGGGTTTGGGTGCCGCTTCGACCTACCCTTCCGGCATCGCCTGGACCGAAACTTACGTGGGCATCTCGAACTTGGTGTCGGCCCTTTTTCTGGTGTCCACTTCTTCAGCCTCTTTCTTGGTGGCTTTTATCGTGGGTTACTTCATGGATATTGATCCTCACATTTACCCGTACATTATTTGCATTTTGGTGGGCCTTTCGGCCAGCGCTTTTATCGGACAATTGAGGGTTGTATCCTTGATTAAACAGAAAAGGAGAATGGATGTCTCCGCAAGCAGCATACAGTACTTGGATAAAAGTGAACATTTTAATTGAAATTTTAAGACTTACCATTTATGTTTCTGATAATTATTTATTTGCAATTTAATAAAAAAAAATATCGATACAGCTTTTTAATCTCCTGAACCAAATCTCAAATCAAACAACATGGTTTAAATTTATAATAGTTTTCCATTTGACGTAATTGATCTCACTTCGATAGAGCGAGAAATGGAACATATCTTTAGTATTCGAGCGATTTTCATTTTGAACTAAATAGGAATACGCTCCAAGAGCGATTTCGAACTGATAATGATTAATCTGTCGAAATTGGTAGATCGTTTTCGAGCGATTTCAGAGGGGCCGAGAACAATAAATGGAACACGCGAAAATGGTTTCGAGAAGATTCGAGCACGCAAATGTAACGTGAAAAGTTGATCTGGCGATCTGGAGCAGTCAAATGGTAAAAGCTATTACAATCCTGTTTTCACACCAGTAAAACAGACTCTATGTCCAAAAATTGTCTGCTTCTCCGAGCGATGACTCGTTTTTAACGTAACTACAGCCGAGCTTCTGATAAATTTAGTGGAAGAAACAAGGATTAATTAATAAAATAACGAACTTTGAAACCCTTAAATTTTTAATTCACAAATATTGTCAAATTTTAATTAGTATTGTAAGCTAATTTATTACAAAGAAATACGGTATTTGAAATTCATGTTTCCCGCCTTAAAATTCAAGGTGAGACGTGGTAGATGTATATCGTATACAATTTCGTATGTGGGAACGCCGTCAAAGGGAAGACATTTTTGTAGGATTTCCACGTTGTAATGACAAGGATTTGCCGACTCCTGTTTTCATTCTCAGTAAGTTCAGAGATTGCGAGAAATGTCGTGAAAGGTATTGTTTCACCTAATCCTTTCCACAACGTGTATTAAACTCAAATATCGTGGGCGGCGTTTCAGTAAGCCTTGGCTTTACCACAGGTTTCTATATATTTATTATAGTCAAGATAACTCTATACAAAAGGATTTGAAACTTATCTTACGAGTGAAATATGCAATTTTAACTTGAATCGTCATTTAATATTTTATAATTAACCGTGGTAATTATTATATTTAGTTTGTAAGATATCTTAGTATTTCTAAATATTTAATGACTGAATTGGATTTTTAACGGCGAAATATTTATTCCTTCGTGCCTATCGCGGGCGGTATTTATTCAAGGGTAAATATAGATTTTCGAATTTCGGACCGCTTCACGATGCAATATCGCCATCTGTGGTCAAAATTTTATCTCAGTTTAGAAGCGGGAAATTGATTTAGATTTAAATGGGATTAGGCCCTACTATCAAAATATTTATTTAAATATTAAATGGAGTTGACTGTTTTCAACTATTTGCAATTTCTTCAGTTTAGAGGCCACTTATTGACTTAGATGCAAGAGACTGATTCGGAATCGGAAATGCCACCGAACTTTTTCTTAACCAGGATGTTGAATGCGCGGATACGAATTCTGCGTACAGCGAACCTGTACCTGAGTTACTTCAGTTTGGTAAGATGCAAAAGAAAGAAAAAGTGGGAGACACTCAAGGTTTCTAATTACGTCTGAAACGTTAAGGGACTGACCATGTCAATTCCTGGACCAACTTTACCCGACCTCGAGAGGAAGGTACAGGGTAACTCGACCCAAATGGGATACGTCCTAGCCGCAAAGTTCGCCGGGTATTTCATTGGATCAGCTCTAGGTATTCTTGATCCATCTTACTTCCATAGCTGTCGCATTTGATTTTTATGAATGTCGCTTTAACAGGGGGCATTCTCTTTGGTCGTTACAACCGGCAACTTCTTTTCTTTTTGTGTCTGTTGGGCATGAGCTTATCCAACTTGGCCATACCCTACCAGACCGACCTTACCTTTCTGATTTGGATGATGGTAATGTGCGGAATTGCCAGCGGGGCCATTGATACTGGTATTGTCAAATGATCGGTCAATCGATGGTTCGCTTCATTAAATTATAATTCAATAGGAGCCAACGTTATGTGTCTGGATCTATGGTCTTCGAATCCGGGACCATTTCTTCAGGCGCTACATTTCTCCTACGGCGTGGGAGCCGTGGTAGCGCCTCTGATAGCCGAACCATTCCTTTCTCCGGAAGACAACAAAGACGCTCCGCCCAACGTCGGTACCACGACGGACGCGGGTCAAGTGGAGACTTCCTATTTAATCCTTTCCTGCATCGTCTTGCTGGTGGCCATCTCGACCATCGTGTCTTTCTACATCAACCAAAGCGAGGTCAGGAGCAATACGGAGAAGCGGCGAGACTGTGACCAAGTGTCGGGGAGAGCCCTTCCACGGTGTTTACTCGGCTTCGCGATGCTCTTCCTGGCCGCGTACGCCAGTTTGGAAACCACATGTGGTCAGTTTTTAACGACCTTCGTAATCAAGAGCAGACTAAAGATGACCAACAGTGAAGGGTCATTCATCACCTCCGTCTTCTGGGGGACGTTCTGTTTCGTCAGAGGCTGCTCCATTTACGGCGCTACTAGGGTTAAACCCATTCGTATGTTGTACTTTAACTTATCGGTTCTCGCTGTTACCTCCACCATCTTGGCCATTTGGGCTGATGCCAATTCCGCCTTGATGTGGTTCGGCTCGGCCATGTTGGGGCTGGGTTGCTCTTCTACCTACCCTTCTGTTATGGCCTGGACCGAAATCTACGTGGGCATCTCGAATTTAGTGTCCGCCCTAATCCTACTGTCCACCTCGTCGGCGGCCTTCGTCACGGCCCTGATTGTCGGTTATTTCATGGACCTTGATCCGCACGCCTTTTTGTACGTTATTTGCGTCTTAGTTGCCATTTCGACCGCCGCCTTTGGCGGACAGTTGAAAGTGGTGTCCTTGATAAGGAGAGAGTTTCGTAGGGACTCGTTGATAAATACTAGACTTATTGATTAATAAGAATACGTTCAAGTCGAACGTTTAAATTGTTCGAAAAATTGGCGGGTTGTATCATTACTTCTGGCAGGAATCTATATGGCTACTAGGAATGAGTCAACGCGCGCGGCACAAATTTTAAATTTAGGAATAGTGGAAAATTCCTGTCTATAGGTAGTTCCTACCGATCCCAAAACCTTCTATTTAAGAGATATTTTTTAATGAACTTTTTTACTTTTCAAACAGTACTATCTAGATAGAAGATTCTAAATTCTGGAAGGAATTCGGTGAACAAACGAATCGGGGTTTCTTAAAGGGCCTCAGAATCATTTCAAAAATTTGGCCCGAATTTTAGCTAGCTCCTCCCCTTGATCGTTATAGCAGATTCGACCAATCATAATCTGGCATTTTTCCTGCCCTATTTCTGGAGACTAGCACGCGAATCAAGTAAAATTTCAACGATTTTGAACCCCTTTAAATCCCTTTTCTGTTATGTTTATTTTTAGAGTCAGCTAGACGAAATCGGTACTCTATTAACAGACAGTCAAAATTTAATAACATCTACGTCACCAGCGTTGCCAGACGTACCATAATTATGTTATAATTCAATAATTCTAGCTAGGAATTTGGAACGTATTATAGTTTCACCAGCGTGCCATATTGTACGCCTTTTTGCAATAATTTTAACAGACAGTACCATATTTTCAATAATTCTGATAGGCCTTACCATATTGTAAATAATTTTCAGCCCAAAAAGGTTACTAGCCGCCTTTGTTTAAATTCAATCTTGAGGTCGATAACGGCAATTTTTGGTTTGATCTTTAAAATAAACTTTTAATTTTTCAAAATTATCGAAACTATAAGCCTACATAATTATAGGAAATAATTTGGTCAATAATTCAATAACTTTTGAGTTCGTATACCATAATTTCATTTTTTACATCAGGCAACGCTGTATGTCACATTTTTACAACAATTATCGCAATCCACGGCGAAAAAATACCATAATCTATTTGTGCAGATGATCATTCCAAGTCGCATTATGAATTTCTTTTACTGGTGATAATAAAATATTTATACATGCTAGTTAGACTATTCTTATCAGGAAATTATATATACACTGGGAATGCCTAAGGAAGACTGTGGTGGCTCTGATGATTCCATAGAAACCGATGGTGGTTTATAGCCAAGATGCTCGGTAGTTTCGTGGACTCGTATTACGCTAAACTCGTACAAGCGCCGAGTTTAAAATTAAGCCTTAGCTCAAATATAAACTCAGCAGCTATTCGACTTGGCTTGTGGGCCATCTAAATACGAGGTTTTATACGTAACTAAACCAATTTCGCAAACATTTATAAATTGTTCAAAAACTTCTTTGTGAGCACGAATCGTGGTTTCTTGTATACATTTTCTGATGAATTTATTTTCCGAGTAAACGCCTTCCATTTTTTTTCTGAAAATACTTGTTATTCCCTAATTTTAACGTGGTTTAAACCCGTCCGTTTCTCTGAGTGGAAATGAGCCTTAAACATACCAAGTGCACGCATATATAATTTCCTGGCCTTACTTGAAATTCCACAAATATATTTGAACTAGCTAGTATGATAAGGATGCTTAAAGATAAAGAGCGATAGTTCAATTGTTAAGTTCCATAATTATTTTTGTTATTACTAAATTAAAGAAAATCATTTTAAAATTTTATTTTATTCACTTCTATTATCTTTACTCATTTTAGCCAGGATTTTGTTTCGTGGGGGGGGGGCACGCCATTGAAAAAAAATAAAAATATTTGTACGTACGACCATACGTTTCGGGGGGGGCATGTGCACCCTGTGCCCCCCCTGGCTACACCACTGTATAAGACTGACCCGAAGAAAATGTAAAATATGAATACAATGTGGTCCCCTTTTCTGTCTCAGGGATGGTACACCACTGAAAAAAGTCCTCCCCCCCCTCAATACGCAACTGGCAAGGCCTATTTTGAAGATTTTTCAATACTACCCGAAATTCCCGAATGCGGTTCTGCTTTCGCCCTTCTCCCAGGAAAAAAAAACAAACCTAAGCTTACTTCCAGTGTTGTTAAAAGTAAAGGAATCTGCAATATCACTATTAGCTACTAGATGATGGTGTTACACGTTTCTGCATCTTTAAAATTCGTGATCATAAAATTTTAAAAAGAATAACTTACATGTAAATGTCAAAACTCAATTTTTGAACTACCCAAAATTACTAAAATTCAGAATTATTCACTATAATAGGCCCTGATGCTCAGTCTGCAACAATAACAATGATACTAGACACAGGATTGTTTCCTAAATAACTTGTTCCTATTGCCTGATGATGCAATTTAATACAGGGTTGCACATTTTTTTCACAATTAAATTTCCTGACTTTTCCAGATTATCCCCGACTTATTTTGAGCCAAGGTTTTGTAATTTGTACCCTATATTTCAGTAAATGTTTTTTATTTGCAACCGAAATTAAATTCCCTGATTTTTAGACTAGTTTTTAAAATTCCCTGACTGTCCCCTGATTTTTATACCCATATTCAAATTCCCTGACTTTTCCAGGAATTCTATGTACTGTGGCAACCCTGTAATAAGAAAATGAGCTAATAGCAGATTTGGTTAGTAGCAATAACTGCATCACAAGGGTAAAGTGTCAATTCCTCTCCCTTGAATTAACTATTATTTATTTGCGTTGATTGTGATGAACTCTCCATAATTACTATACTCTCCACACTCTGAAATTTCTGAAAAGTTTTCATCACAGAAATGAGATTGTTTACTTATTGTATGATTCTTATTAAACAGCGTACGGGAAGAAGGTAATAGTATAGCACCAGATTTCTTCAACACATCGTAGCATGATTTTGACTGGTTTTTGATGTAGGAACACCACGTGAGAAACCCTCGATCCCATCACATTCCGTGTTTCGATGTGGTCATCGCTTTGAGCTGCTTTTCTATGAAAGTTGCCATGAAGGAGTTTGTAGGTTCATCCTTTAGTTTCTCTTTTAAAATTGAAGTAAGCGCCTCTTTATCTTGATGGGTCTTCTTGATTTTTGCAAAAGTTTCTTTGACCGTAAGGTTATTTTCCTCGCCTTCAGTTGTACGCCGGGTTTTATTTTTCTTAATGTAGCTCTGTATAATGAGCATTCGGGGCATCTTCTTCTCACTCCATTTAATTTAATCATGGTCTGGCATTTACTACTGTGAACTGAGTTACGTTTCTCACAATAATAGCTCTTTTCAGTCTTGTCATTCCGATTTTTTAATTTATACAATTTAACTAAATCGGCATCAGAATTTCCAGGGCATACAACGAATTCACCAAGTTTCAAGAGGATATCTAATATGTCACCGTTGGACTGTATATCGAAATTTGGAATAACTTGTTCAATTGCAAGATTATTACCTAAAACATCCAATGAAACAACCACCTGAGATGCAGATTCACTCGCGTCTTTTGTAAAAGTACACTTCATGTACATAGAATTTTTCTGAAACTTGTAAAATGATACACCACTTTCAATGATTTCCATGGCCCAACCTTGAGGTGGAATAAGTGCTTTTAATTCGACTGATGTTTCAAGTGCTTTTGGGAGTACCTGGTAATTCAAAATTAATTTTATTAGCTACATCAATTTTTACATTTACAGGTATTAAAAGTGTTACCTTTTCTAAACTGAATTCTCGATGTGTTACCCAACCAGATTTCTTGATTGATGTAGATGAACTAATACTTGGAATATGGAATGACAAGTCTTGGGGGGATAAAACTTCACTTAGCGGTGTAGGGTCCGGGTGTTCCATTGTTGGGCCACAAAACCCTTCAAAGTGTCTTGAACATATGTAACTCCATGGTTTTATATTAGCAATTGTGAAGTTTTTCCGCCCACAAGCCATGACCCATCTTTTACATTTTTCTTCGTCAGTTTTTGGAGAAGGGAACTTTACAAAAAATACTCCACTGGCCCCTTTCACTGATTTCGTTTTTGAGTCCAATTTTGAATTACAAGGCCCATAAAGACATATTTTCCCCATATTTACACTTTAACTCGGTTTCTCCGTAAGACGCGTGAAATCAATTATATACGTATAAACAATCGCTTAGCATTAAAAATTAGTATTCAATATTAAAAGTAAATATCAAATTTTTAATCTTCTTACATGTATCAACACTAACATTGTAAGTTCGAACCGTCACACATGTAATAATAAGCAGACGACTTGTGACCAGTGTTGTCAGGTGGCGAAATTTTCCTTTTAGACTAAAATTTCCCTAGATTTCCAAACACTAAAAACAATGATATTCGCGCCAAACAATTACTTGGGACCTTGTAAAACAAAAATAACAAATATCCTGAAGAAAATAATACTTTTATTTTCATTTCGCAATGAATAAAAACTAGGAACAATTTTACCAGCATACCGTTAGTATTAGGGATAGAGCGGGTAAAAGTCGTTCGGACTCAGACTTGTAAATAGCGGCAGTCCACGCGTCAAAAACCCCTGAAAAAAATCACGGGACTCCTAAAAAAATGTCTTTAGAAGGGGGTAAAGAGTCCACGGGACTCCCTCAAATTATATGTAAAAAGAGGGAAAATTTTGAGAATTAAATAAAAAGTAGAATTATTTTTCTCTTTGAGGCATATGTATAGTGTAAACTGACCGTCACTATTTCAGCTCTCCTCTTTTAACTTAAACAGGTGTGGACTGTGTGGGGAATAATTTTCATACTTCGTTAGTCTTGCTCTGTATTCCATTAGGCACAGTAATTGTAACAGTGCCATTGAAGACGAAAATTTTACTTTATTAATTAATGGTTAAATTAATTATGATAATATTTACGAGCATTTCAGGGCCGGATTAAGACTTTATGGGGCCCTAGGCCCAAGTTAACTTTGGTGCCCCCTTTCAATAGCGAGCGAAGCGAGCTAGGCGCTTCCTCAATTTATAATTGAGAAATGGAAGGAAAATTCATTTTGCTGACCGATTTAGTATGTCGTCAAGGGGTAGACGGCAATCCGTCAGAGAATGTGACAATCAAACGTTTTTGGTTCATAGGGGTGGACGCATTTACTAAAATTACTCTGGAAAATATTTTGTGAAAAGCAAATGATTAAAGTTTTTTACTTTTATTTTTTCGAACCCGCTTGGTGCCCTAGGCCCAGGCCTATTCGGCCTATTGGTTAATCCGGCCCTGGAGCATTTTAAATAACCCGATCACGATTATATATGAAAATATATGTAAACTTTGGTGTTGGGAATATATAATGAAATAATGCTCCAGTTCGATTTCTGACTGTCTCTTTTATAATTACAATAAAAAATTTATAGGCTTAGCCTGGTTAGGTGACATTTATTTTCGAATATAATATGGAGGAATAAAGAGAGATTAAAGAACACATAAATTTGAACGAGGGGGGGGGCAAAGAAAGAGGGACGAGTACTGGACTCGTCGAAAAAATAGATCGGCGGAGGGGTCCGGGTTCAGTGGACTCTCTTAAAAATCTACACTATTTACAAGTCTTCGGACTTGTTTCTGTGGGCCAGTTATTTAGCAAACGGCTTTCCAAATTAATTGACTCTTTCATAATAAGTCAATTTAATGAAGCTATGCCATTTTTTATGCTAACTTGGAATTTCCACTTGATTTTCCCTAGATTTTGCTAATTTTTGGTTGTATTTCCCTTTTCCCTTTTTACCGTTTTTAGGGGTAAAAATTTCCCTAGATGTGGAAAATTTTCCTCAATCTGGCATCACTGCTTATAACAGCTGTAGGATATTGAACAATTTCCCTTTTCTTGATCGACCAATAGAAAGCTAGGAACAAAAACGGAAAAAGTCATTGAGCTGGGAATATAGTACTTTTAGAGCCACAATTTATATCTGCTGTGGCTGGGGTCTTGAGGAAGGCTTACTTGAAATCCCGACCACCTGTAGTTATCATTAGTCGTCACTTATCTTTCAAAGAAAAAATATATAAATGTCGTCTGCTTATACTCGTTTCACGCAAAAGGTAGATTATTACCGTAGATAGCACCACTGACTTAAATTATTCTCACGGTAGATGACGCCACCGACTAATGAACTGCTTGGCTAGGTTCATGATTTCCAGAAAGTGCCCCCAGCCATCAAATACAAATTTTCGCCCTACTCAATGGAAAAAGCTCACTCCATGGCCAACTTCGATCACACATGGTAACGTGTGTGATCGAAGTTGACCCTGCCCTCATGGTTTATAGCGTTTTCCATTTGATTGCTCGAGATTCGCTCCGAATCTCTGACGTCATAGATCTCACCCCGATCGAATAGAGCAAAAACCGCTAATGGAACATTCCATAAACATATTCCGCCGCTTTTTTGTTTTTCGTCTGCTAGTAATTTGAATTCGCGTCTTGGTAGAGTTGAGTCGGGCCGGCTAGTTTTAAAGGCCGACCCGACCCGATTAAAAAACACAAATTTGAAACCCAATTCGAAGCGAACCGGCCCGCCAAAATTATTTACTTCGAAAACCCGAATAGAACTGCTCAGTTTTATGTAAATAACCCGACCCATTTAAAAATATATATCAAATTAAACTCGACAGAACCCGACCCGCCAAAACTTCGATATCGAAAACCTTGGGCTTGGGTCGGGTAAGCCCGCCTTTAGCGGGCCCAAGGCTCATCTCTACGTTTTGGTCTGCCATTTAGCCCAAAAAATCTAAAAGGAACCCACAAAAATTTGCTCCGATTTTGAAATCTCGATCCGTTGATCAGTTGAAATCGGCAGATCGATTTTGGGCACCTCAAATAATGACATTAGAAAGACTACAAGCGTACAAATAACCACGTCACCTTAGCACTCACACCATCAATGACATCTCCATCGTTTAATTTCGGCAATGAGTTTCCAGTCGGTTTAAATGATAAGCTAATGTTTAGCTAGTTTTTATGGGGAGTGTTTTAGCTTTTTGGTAAGTCGTTGGGCATTTCAAGATTTTCACATGCCGTCATCGAGACAGCGTGTTTTTCAGGTTATTGTTACTACATTTTTGGCCTCTTTCAAATGGTAGGGGGTTTGGCTGGAAGCAAATCGATGTGTTTCCCGTTCCCCCATCGTTTTTCTCCATCGGTTTCTTCATCAAACTTATTGGGACTTAATGACTTTCCATTTTATGGGTTATTATTATTTAGTGTATTTTAATGTTTTTCCCCTTCGTTGTCGCGCGGGTTTTTGTTCCGTTTTTCGCCAAGCGCTTTTTAAATTTTCAAGCTGTTTGTAATATCGTTTTTCATTTGACTGCTTTCGAGCGCTCTAGATCGCTCTGATCAACATTTTATGTTTCATTTGCGTGTTCCGCTCCGATCAAGTTTCCCGTGTTCGATTTCCGAGATCATCCAAAACCGATCTGCCAATTTCGACAGATCAACGGATCGAGATCGAGATCGGAGCAAATTTTTGCGTATTCCTTTTAGATTTTTTGGCGAAATGGTAGACCAAGACGTCAAAATTAAAATTACTTGCAGACGAAAAACAACAAACCGCGGGAATATTATAATAATAATAATAATCTTGGCTAATACCCAAGTGTGTCAGAATTTAGAGCCCGGTGTAACAGAGACCATACCACCGGAGGTCTATCTTGATAGTGCCCTACGCCAGCGTCCACAGCCCGGACAGGTGACAAATCCAGCATGGGTAGTAGTACCCTACTACTAATGGTCGCACCGTCGACGCAAGCCTCTCAACCCAGCAGAAGGTGCAGCAATGGGACGACCAGTCCCCACTTCGCACACAACAGTGGGATTAAGAGTGGATGCTGTAGCAACTCCAGCCGACACCCTACCTACGTAGGTAAAGAGTCAAACCCTCTGGAGAGAGCTCCTAAAGGGGAACGACGGGCACACAGCAGTCCAAGTTACAGCTGGCACCGGAGATTCCGGTGTGACCCCAAAAGGCCGGGAAACAGGACCGCCGTGCCCTCATACGGAGGCCCGTCGCCCCACAGCAGGCTACCCAATCCGCCGAGGCGGCCAGTTGGCACGGACCCTCTCCGTTAGCTTGAGCCGAAGCTCAGTTTCCAGCCCAAACCTGACCGAAGTCGGAGGTGGAGATAGGACCATTTGCTCATAGCTAACATTTCCCAGTGCGCCACCGCCTTATGGGTTACAAGAGCCGGACTCTGACTCCCCGGTAAAGCCACCAGTTATTGCACACTCTAACCCATTTAGGGCCGGCTAATATCCAAGGCACCACCTTAGGCCCAAGGCATTCCCTTAGGCCCAAGTCATCTAGCGACTTATAATGCCTTAAAAAGGTGGCCGGGTTACAATGTGTTGGAAGGTGGTGGCAAGCTCTTCATGCCACGCGATCCAACATCTCCCTACACTAACTATTATATCATAATGGCATGTTCCATTTGCGGTTTTACTCAAGTCAATTGGGGCGAGATCTATGACGTCAGAGACAGAATGGAAAACGCTATTAGTCTTCATCTTTTTTTTTTGTATTTGAAGGCCTATCGACCTCGTTTGATTTAATAAATTTTGTTTTTTCCCCCTCCAAATTAGTGTATCTTTTTCAGTTTTTGAGTGGTTTAATGTTCATCTCTACAGATCAACGGTGGCATTCGTCTTTTTTGCTTGTATCCTGATTGACTGTAAAGATCATGGCTGACAGCTTTGCTTATGACAAATATACTATTAGTATCAGAACCGCATTATCGACCATTTTTTACTTTTTGAGTTTGAATGCTCCTTATACTAGTTTTAGGGCGCAGATTCTAAATTTGAAAACCGTATTTTTCTACCTGGTCTAAGTTCCGAGATGTGAAAATGAAAAAAACGCGTTAAAATCGAAAAGTTTTGACAATACGCCACAGAAACGCATTAACTACCGTCGAAAATTTTCAGAAACGCATTATGTCGTTATTAACCAATAAGAGTCTTCATTTCGTATAATTTCGTCTGCTCAAATTTCTTTAGCTGCATTCCCAGGATAACAGTCACAATCATTCTTGGAAATAGCACACGTCCACTGGTCCAAAGCCAGTTTATAAATTGCTTAGACCAGTTTTTCAATTAAAAAACTGGGGGTCACTAGTCTGTAAGACCAGTTTAATAATTCACTTTTTTTATGGAAATTGAGGCGGGACCAGTTTAAAAATTCAAGCTTTCTTCCAATTTCTACACCTACTTTTTTCTTTTTAACACAATAAACATAACTCTAGAGAGTCTAGACTAAGATAAAGGGCTTACAAAGTTACCAGCAATATTGTTTCTAGACCTATACACATTCCACAAAAAAAAATTACAATGGGACCAGTAGAAAAAATTCAAGGTAAGGGTCACTGGTCCTAAGGACTAGTTTATTTTTGTAGACAATAGGGGTCACTTATCCTAAGGACTATAATTAAAAAAAATCCTCATTTCCAAGACTGGTCACAATGGCCGTTACTCAGTATTATTATATAACATAATGCGTTTATGCCGAGAGTTTTAAGCAAATATAAACGTACAAAACGCATTATGTCAAATTATTCTGAGATTTACTGAATTTTGGCGATACTCGTTGTCATATTTAGATTGCGGATAAAGGAAACCCCTAACAACTACTTTTCAGTTACTACTGTAGTATGGTTATTTTTCATAAAGGCTGGTTTACACTAAGGCAAAACCGCCGTGACGGCGGGCGCTAACTTTTGAAATCCTCGTTAGGCCTAATAGAAAATTTTTGCGTTCACGCCCGCCGTCACGACGGTTTTGCGCTAGTGAAAACCAACCCTTAGAATTACAAAAATCGATATATCTCGAAATGTCATTTCTGGGGATAATGCGTTTCTGTAACGAGGGGCCCGCCTCCCCCCATTTACCATAAGCGTACTATACATGCCTTGATCCCGATGAAATCCGAAAGATTTTTGCACAAAAAAAAACAAGAATGGAGCTCGGTGACTGGTCGCATGTGTGAAATATCGTGTGTATTAAAAATTGTTTTAATAAATTAAAAACAGTATTCTCATTTCACATATAAGATGTATCCCCCCCCCCCCTCTTTGGCAGATCCTAGATCCGCGTCTGAAGCTATGGAAATCTGCCTGGGCCTGTGGAAATGAAGTTCTCAGGCTATCTAAGGGGGGTGATCGTGGCTCAAACGGACGTCAGGAACATGGTGAACCAATATCTTGGAGGCTTGATAGTAATGTGGTATTCTATATTTCCGAATCTTAAAATCACTAAGATACGAAACCAACCCGGCCATTTATAAATCCAGCATGGTTAATAGAACCCTACTACTGATGGTCTCAAACTCATCCCTACAAAAGGCGCAGCAATGGGACGACCAGCTCCCACTTCGCGCACAGCTGTGGGTTAGAGAGTGGATGCTATAGCAACTCCAGCCGACCACCTACCTACGTAGGTAAAGATTCAAACCCTTTGGAGAGAGTTCGTAAAGGGGCAGGGCCGTCTTTACATACTGTTGGGCCCCTGGCACTTTTAATTTTGGGGGCCCCTCGAGTGGCGTAAAAAGGGGGGGGGGGGTATTGTACCCGTTAATTTATAGGAATGGCACCAGCCCTCCCGGGTGAATAGTAAAAAGTGGTGGGGGCCGCCAAATTCACCTTCGAAACTGCACCCCATGAATCTAGAACTTTCCTAAAATATTCGCCTCTAGGAAATTTCGGTGTATACAGTGATTTCAGTATCACGTGGCACGACGTCACCTATGCTTTTTCCCATAGAGAAAAAACTCCCGCACAAAATGGCGGCCATAGCCGAAGTTGTGAATAAAATATATTCGTATATTATATACTCTATAAAATTAAACAACATCTTCTAAAACAACTTAATTATCTATAATTTTTACAATAAAAATGTGTTTAGTAATATTTATCTCAGACACTTTATCTGATTTTACTTCTTTAAAGATGTAACAGAAGTTTTCAAATTAATCAGCCTAAGCTCCAGAGAAGGGGAAATGTGTTTAAGATATTCCCAATATCTCTTCTAACTCGGTGCCGAATTATCGTTTACAGAAAATTTTCTGTACTCCGAATTTTGCCACCGGCTATCGGCTTATAACTTACAGCAAATTTTCCAACATCGAGCTTACCTATAGCTATCCCTAGACCCCATTATATGAAATACAGTTTAAGTAAACGCAGGCGGCAGACAGTGAGACTGAAACGATGGCATAGGCCTAACAAGTAACAAAGTCGGCCTAGCACCTAGGAATTGAAATAAATAACTGTAGAAAAGTTAAAAACAAAAATAATTCTTATAAACTTTATATTTAAAAATTAATTACCATTCATGAAACGCATCGGAGAAAAACAATTATCCCTTAGTGCAAAACTATGTGAAAATATTTGTGTATGATAGCAGACGTTACCGACTTAAGTTATTACATTCTTTTGGAAGTTTATAAAAAAAAACAAGCTCTTGAAATCCCACGACCACACAAATCGGTTCCATAATCAGCGTGGGAAATAAGGCGATGGCAGTAAGCAAATGACCAGTTTAATAATTGCCCGGACCAGTTTATTAATTAAATCGGAGCGGGGTTAGTGGTCCACTGGACCACTTAATTAATTCGAGGTAAATATAAATATATAACGGCGGCTGCGGCATGTTAGTACATTCCAATTCGAATTCACTAATGCTGTGCGAGTATTGGTTTTAGGCAATCGAGTCGGGTATCTAGTACGAAATTTTTTTCACCGAGTATTCGAGTCTAGTAATATTGAAGTGGGATATAAAAGACTAGTATACTAGCCTACTAGCCTAATTATAGTAATTAATAGTAAAATAAAAAATATACATTTTTTAAAAATTATTAATGTATCGTCTGTCCGTATATTGCTTAGGAAGTCAAGAGTTCTAAGTTCTAACGCCAGCCGACATCCAAAACTAAAACTTAATAATATTGCTTGGAGAAAAACCGTGCAAGCTCAGTACGTATTAAAAACCGTGATCCATCCACAAGGTCATTCAAAGTATTTGTTGTTTCTACGTCTTGTAGGTACCGTTTATTATTTTAACCCCAAAAAGTTGCAAAAACCATTTTTGAACTTACAGCAGCTTAATCGAGTTATCGGGTACTTGACTATGCAATTTTTGGTAATCGATAATCGACGAGTATTTTCCAATTAATTATTCGAGGTCCAGTTCGAGTACTCGACTTCAAAAAATTCCGAGTACTCGATCATGTTCGAGTACTCGCCCAGCCCTAGAATTCAAGCTATTAAAAACGGTTAATAGTTAAAACACGCTATTCTAATGTAGCAGACGACGTGCACTGCTCGTGGTCCAGTCTATTTATTCTAGGCCAGGTGAGTCACTGGTCACCTGTCTGCTTTAAAAAAAATCCTTATTTCCCACTCTGTCCATAATGCTATTAAACTTACTTAGAGAAACGTTTCAGTTGAACAGGTAATTCAAATCATTTTGGCCTACTAATATATAAAAATAGGCTGTGTCCGCAAAACTGTTGGTGACGGAAAACACATTATCGAGGGTAGAAATCAGCTTAGACTAAAAATGTGGCGACGTTGTCCGCCCGTCGTCATAAAACGTCTGAGTGAAATATAAAAATAGGGCACAGATATACCTTCGTTTAGTCGTTATTTCAAAGAAAAATTTTTAATATTGAATGGTTTTTTATTGGGCCTGAGGGGGCCCCTCTTGATCTCGGGGCCCTGGGCCAGGGCCCAACGGGCCCAATGGGAAAGACGGCACTGTAAAGGGGAACGACGGGCACACAGCTGGCACCGGATATCTCGGTGGACTCCAAAAGGCTGGGAGATGGGACCACCGTTTCCAGTCCAAACCTGACCGAAGTCGGAGGTGGAGAAAGGACATTAAAACATCAGAAAGTCTTAGGTGCCGTGTGGTGAAATCTAAATCAACTCTCTTTTTGTTCTTTGGAAAATATCGTCTGCTTCCCCAATTTTATTCTACAACTTGCAAAATCCACCTCTTGAAGGAAATAGGAATAACGTCCATTGTATGATAGCTTGCGCAGAGTACAATCGTTGCGTAGCTCACACCTTTCGCAACAAGTGCAAACTACAGAATTGATTGTTATACATTCTCATTAAGGACATAATTTTTGTGCCTATGTTTATTATGCTTTCTTCGCCTATAAGCTCAAACTCTTGTCTTTTCACCAACGTTAACTAATCCTTCTCTTCTCGAATTTCACTAATTAAACTAACTCTCCTCACATTCCAATTAACTTTCTTGAAAAATCTTGCCATTTCGAACTCTATTCCTGTGACAAAACAACAATCTTAATTACCTCTCACTTAAATTCATATTTTATCAATCTCATCTCATGCTCCTCTAAATTTGCATAATTTTAACTCTCATTAGGTGTAAAAAGCTTTAAAATGTATATTCGGCGCTTAGTTAAAATTTGTAGAGTAATTAATTAGTATGTATATATGGTGTAAATTTGTATTTAATATTGTAATTAATTTTGTATATTTGTATTCAACATATTTTAAAATAATAATTTATAACCTTCTTAAACGTAAAAATATTTCTAGTTTAGATGTAAATGTACAATTTCCGTTTTATTGTATTGTATATTTCGCGTAGCCCGGGAAAACAGTCTCCTTGGAAAAGTGGAAAATGTCTCAACTCGCTTTCAATATTTTCGGCTTCATCTCGACTGGGACGGGCCGGAAACAATCCCAAAACTTTCCAACGGCCAATAGGCTTCGAGCTTAGGAAATATAGCTCCATCTGCCTTAATAACCGCCAACTAAATATGTGAAGAAATAGCAGACGACTTTTGAATTTCTAGGTTTTTCGGTTGAACTTTCAGCTGTTGCGCAGATATAATTTTGAACGAGCAGACAGCTTTCATATATTCAATTTAAAACTCGGTCGGTAGGCGGCGATACTTATGACCAAAATTTAAACTACGCACGAAGGCCGTAGTGGGGTTTTGCCCAGCTTAAAAGTGGACTACCGAGCCCAAAAGATTAGATTCATTATCTCTCCAGTGCGATTTTAATTTTATTTTAATACGAGTAGGTGATAGTCACATCCGCTAGCTTGCTACTGTTTCAGTCCGGTAGACAAGTTAAAATTCGCTTTCCCCTAAAAAGAACCCAATTCTTCACCAGGAGATTATATACTTAGACTGAGTTCTTTATAGTAGTAGTAGCTACTGCTAACAATTGGCTTAAATATTCGGCCTACCGGACATAGTAGACGTCAACTATCAAACATTGTTAAAACATTTTTCACGTTCTTCAAACACACTTATCTATTTAATTAGTTGTCTAGCGACTTGCACAAAAGTATGAGAATAAAAAATAAAAACAATGAAATCTAAAAGTGCACAAGATAATTATCTTGTGCACTTTTAGATTTCGTAGTCGCTAGACAACTAATTAAATAGATAAGTGTGTTTGAAGAACGTGAAAAATGTTTTAACAATGTTTGATAGCTGACGTCTACTATGTTCGGTAGGCCGAATATTTAAGCCAATTGTTAGCAGTAGCTACTACTACTATAACCAAGAACGTATATATGTATAAGAACGTTGAACAAAAGGCATCGCTTGGGCCATGATTTAATCGATTTCAGAATAACTCCGCCCTAAAATCCGCGTCCAGCTAGTTCAAGCGCGCGCTGCACGCGGATTTTAGGACGGAGTTATTCTGAAACCGATTAAATCATGGCCCAAGCGATGCCTTTTGTTTAACGTTCTTATACATATGCTAGCCGAGAAGCCCGCCTTACAGGCGGGCCCTCAGCTAGTTGTGTGTTTCGAGGCACTCCACCCCAGTACGGCCCCCAACCCCTTTTTCCCATGGGATAATTTCCGTGCGACCCTTTCCCGCATAGTCAAACAACCGCAGTAAGGCGCCCTCCCCCTTTCCCCATGCGAGATTTTCCATGGTGCCCTTTTCCCTAAAGTAGAACCACTCCAGTAAGGCTCTTCCTCCCCCTTTTCCCCATGTGATAATAACTGGGGTACCCACCTTCCCCTTTTTCCCATGTGATAATTACAGTGGTACCCACCTTCCCCTTTTTCCCATGTGATAATAACCGTGGTACCCACCTCCCCATTTTTCCCATGTGATAATTACCGTGGTACCCCCCTTCCCCTTTTTCCCATGTGATAATAACCGTGGTACCCACCTCCCCCTTTTTCCCATGTGATAATTACCGTGGTACCCCCCTTCCCCTTTTTCCCATGTGATAATAACCGTGGTACCCACCTTCCCCTTTTTCCCATGTGATAATTACAGTGGTACCCAACTTCCCCTTTTCCCATGTGATAATTACAGTGGTACCCACCTTCCCCTTTTCCCCATGTGATAATTACAGTGGTACCCACCTTCCCCTTTTTCCCATGTGATAATAACCGTGGTACCCACCTCCCCCTTTTTCCCATGTGATAATTACCATGGTACCCCCTCCCCTTTTTCCCATTTGATAATAACCGTGGTACCCACCTCCCCCTTTTTCCCATGTGATAATTACCGTGGTACCCCCCTTCCCCTTTTTCCCATGTTATAATAACCGTGGTACCCACCTCCCCTTTTTTCCCATGTGATAATTACCGTGGTACCCCCTTCCCCTTTTCCCCATGTGATAATAACCGTGGTACCCACCTCCCCCTTTTTCCCATGTGATAATTACCGTGGTACCCCCCTTCCCCTTTTTCGCATGTGATAATAACCGTGGTACCCACCTCCCCCTTTTTCCCATGTGATAATTACCGTGGTACCCCCCTTCCCCTTTTTCCCATGTGATAATAACCGTGGTACCCACGTCCCCCCTTTTCCCATGTGATAATTACCGTGGTACCCCCCTTCCCCTTTTTCCCATGTGATAATAACCGTGGTACCCACCTCCCCCTTTTTCCCATGTGATAATTACCGTGGTACCCCCCTTCCCCTTTTTCCCATGTGATAATAACCGTGGTACCCACCTCCCCCTTTTCCCCATGTGATAATTACCGTGGTACCCCCCTTCCCCTTTTTCCCATGTGATAATAACCGTGGTACCCACCTCCCCCTTTTACCCATGTGATAATTACCGTGGAACCCTTTTCTCAATAGTCGAACCACCGCAGTAAGGCTCACTCCCTTTGGTCCCATGCGATAATTTCCATTTTCGGTGTCCTATAATTTTAACAGTGTATTATATAGGACGTTTTTTCCGACTTTTCGATATTGGAAGGGGCCCTCCAGTGACCGTAATTACTGTATTCAAAGGCATAAATCTACAATATCAATCGTAATTTATATTGGAGAAATTCCTAGGTAGAAGATTTTGTTTTAAAATTACCAAAATTTCTGCCTGGCAGTTTACGGACGCAGCCTTAAATCGCAATGTTGCATAATTATCGCATATTTAGTCGACGAATGTTAAGAGCTGTTATTTTGTAATATAACCGTAGAGCTCAGACTTCTACGCTGAATCAGGGAATTTCAGGCACAGCCTAGTTCCAGGGATAAGAGTAAATGCAGCGCGTGAAACGGGGGCCCAGACTCCTTATCTGCCTATGGGCCCAGGATCTCTAAGTCCGGCCCTGACTCAATCGATAACCGACGATATTTCTGACCAAGGTTTAAAGTTTACACGAAGCCTATTAAAGAGGACACGTAATTTTTGGAAATTCGGAAATTGAGCTGCTATAAAACAAAAAAAAATGTTTGTGAACTTCTCGCGCTATGTAAAATGAAAAGGCTTATTCTTACATTAACAATGGAATTTTTTTTAACAAACTTCAACGTTAATAGCTACCCTGTCCTTCTCACCTCTACGTTGGGTCAAAGCCGGCATCGCGTGCTAGTCAGGACTGCCCTTCCTCGCTCACGCGTGATTCCGGAAATGACCACTACCGGCACTTCCGATTTTCCCAGGTCACTTTCTCTCCGTTTCGGAAAGTTGCTAAGCGACCACGACCGTTACGATAATCCCCGCGGTCCTAATTCGATAGTGGTCTTTCGGGCTCTCCGTATTATACAAACTAGGTAACGATGGGACCTCGACGCGAAAAATTTTCGCGACTTTTATTTATCCCGTTAGTAGTTTCCTTAGTTTATGGTCGCAAAGTCCCGACCAGATCCGAATACTTTTTCGCCCTGTCACCTGTCGACAATGGTCAGCCGCTGAATTTCGCCGACAATCAGCCCTTAATTCCGTGGCACTGCGCGGGCCAATGTCTCAACAACCCGGACACCTGCAAAGGATGGCGAATTGTGAACGGGAAATGCGAAATGTCCGACGATTCCGATTCCCGAGAAAACACGCCAGGCCTGTACGTTCGCTCCGTAAGTAGCTAATTTCAGATATCGGTTTCTAAGATAGTGAGTAAGTATTATTTATACCATACGTTTATGATACCCCCCACATAGGAAAAATACCCGTTTTTTTTCTATTGGTACTCTTTTTAACCTAAAACGTTTTATTTGCCTATTCCGATGCTTCTCTTTTTACTCCTTTTGAAAAGGACGTGTAAAGAGATTAAATGGGATTTGGTCGTCTGGCTAGCAAGAACTTATCTGTAGCAGCCATTTTTATTCCGACTCAAACTATTCGCCACCACAGAATCGTAATGACGTCATAGCGTTACTCTTCTTACCCTACTTCAAATTCCCAGAACAAGCGAAAAGAAACCACCTATTATGTTACAACCCTCGCATAGGTAGTAGCAGGAGACATGACTAGGAGTTGACAGCGGTTGCCGCGGAGAATGGACCACGGCATCGTGAACACAAAAACCCGTTTTTCCAAATAACCCCCGCTTTCTATCCACCCCTCGAATTTTCTCTCAGCCGGTCCTTTTTTTCTCGGCCGTCGCGTGAGATACTTTACTCTCAACATTGCGCCCTCTGGGAGAAAAAACCCTTCTCGCGGGCTCACGCTGAGGCGGCTCTACAACCCAGTCAGAACTGGTTTTATCTTCTCGGTAGTTCCCACAATCCTCGCTAGAGAGCGTCACTAAAATATTTCTTCTCGGGTCCGTCTCCGAGACTGGAGATACCAGGGTTTGGGGGGTAAAAGTTAGAGAAGGGAAAGACACGTTTTCCGTTCACAGTGCGCGTTGGGAAAAGCGCCTGGCTGTGAACTCCTAGTCATGTCTCCTGGTAGTAGCGAAAGTTCATCTTGATCACAAAGCGCTGAATGGTCTCAAAGATTTTGGGGGCCCTGTCCACAATGTAATTTGGTGCCCGTCATCAACAGTAACATTAGCTGGATACTTTTTAATTGTTCTTGGATTTCGGAGCAAGGTAAGAAGAGTAACCCTATGACGTCATTTTACTCCGATTCTCTGGTGGCCAATAGTTCGAGTCGGGGTAAAATGTGGTCCCAAAATTGCTGCCTGTGGCCATTTTAATTGATAAGTGGACGATTTTATCAAAGGTTAACGGTAATAGTTAGTGTAGGAAGCTGTTGGATCACGTGGCGTGAAAGGCTTTCCACCACCCTCCTACGCATTGTAACCGGCCACCTGTTTAAGGCATTAAAAGTCGCTCGATGACTTTGGCCTAAGGTGGTGCCATACTGTATCGAAAATACAAGGAGTTGGATTTCAGGAATAACATGGCAAATTGATACTAAAACAAGTTGGCAAGCCAAAATATACCTCTCCTCGGAACAGTTTCTAATTTTCAGTGAAGCGTTGCATGTATCCGAGGTTCTGTGGTAGAACGCTCACCTGTTGTGCAGGAGGGTTTCGTGTTCGAATCCCGCCCGATACTAACGCAAAATGAAATATTTAATAATACACCCAATGACCAAAAGAGGGCTCTTTTGGAAAAAGCTTTCCCTAATTCCAGGAAACTGCGAACGCGGTGATTACCCTTTGCCCCGAAAATGCGTACGTGTTCGTAGCCTAGACAGACAGACAGACAGACACGGTGTAACAAAATTGTATCATTCATACAAAAATAAATATTCCACTGGCTCTGGTTCTCCTTATTATGGCTCTGGTCTTTCCCCTTTTGGGTATCTCCATGTGACGTCAAGACTTCTCCAAATATTCCACTCTTTTGGACACAATTATCCACCCCGTAGCGAATGCTGATCAGCGCTATACAGTGAGGCACGTGAAATTAGTGGTCAGAACGGTTGATCAACAAAACGCGGACGCCACTCTGTTTGTAGCCAGATTTCTGGTGGCAGTGGTGGGCTGAAAAGCCGAAGTTTAAAGTATGTTCGCCGAGAGCAATAAACGAGTGACCTCCATCATTAAAAAGTGCAGTGCGGACTCACGTCGTTAGTCATCAAGAAACCAAGAGTTTGCCTTCGAAGGAAATGAACCTTCTCTTCGAAACCGTAAGACTCATTGCTAATTAGTTAAGAGACCAGAGCCAGATCCTCCCATTATCAGTTGTTGTAAATGTACGTACGTCTTAATATTCATCTTTAATTAATCGACCAAATAAATCTACGGAACCTTTACCGAAATCATTCTTTATTTACCAATGTGACACCAATTTGTTAGTCTATAAAATTGTCCCCTAGACAACAAACCCTTAATTAATTATTTCCCACCTTTTTATAAAAATTGTCACAACGGTCATTGCAAAACCCCTCCTAGGGGCTCGGAGAGGTAAAAATTAATAAACACCACCTAGGAGGATTCAAGTGTACCTGGAGAAGAAATTTGTATTCGCGGCTCGGCTACAGCTGTCACCTGGTGTGTCAAATACTTGGACATAACGTTTCTAGCACCACCTACAAAGCTTCAAAGTAACCTAGGAGTTACCAAAACATTCGTCTGCTAGACAGTATTTCGAACTTTAACGGTTTTTAGCTTAGGCCACGTCGAAGAATTTATGCCCGAAAACTATATAATTTCAAAGAAAGTTGCAATGAATGTTAAGTTTTAAATTTAATTATGGGGAAATATTGTTGCTTTGACAACTGTCGTAGCGATTCTAGGTGCCATAAAAATATAATTTTTTATCCAGTTCCTAAACCAAACAAGTGATCATAGTTCACATTTTCCCCACTAGATGGCTCCGTTGTAGTTTTATGTCCAAGGGTTTGAGGTTTTGAGCAGCCTCTCCCGTGGCCCCCCGAATTCTTCTCCAGGTACACTTGAATCCTCCTAGACACCACAAAGGTTCCTCCAAAAATGAACCATTTCGCGGAATTTGCCCGGAAGCAGCAACATATTATATTAATAAATAATAACAAACAATCTGCGTATCCGAAAAACAAATACACCTACTGACAATTAAGGCTTAGGAGGTTTGATAATTAAAGAGTTACGAAAATATCGTTGATGAATATATTACAGATTTATTATACAGCGTAACAGGGATCATAGGCTCAGCGGCAGCATATCAAAGTCCTTTCACCGCGCTCCCGGTTTCATTCCAGACCAATTCAATATTTTTAACTAAAATAAAAGCTTGATCTAAATAAAAATAGATCTTACAAAAAAAGTGAACGAGAATGTAAGACTTTATTAACTACTCTTCCGCTTCAGCTGAGTTTCTAAGAAAATCTTGAGTGAAGCGTAACACGTATCAGTGGTTCTGTGGTAGAACGCACACCGGTCACGCCGGAGGGCTCGGGTTCGAATCCCGGCCGATACTAACGCAAATTGATAATGAGACGTATACCGTGAACATTTGGATGTTGAGACGTTTACCGTGCCAAACTTCAAAGATTCGAAACATACAATCATAATTTGCAATAGAAAATTGTACTACACCCTGACCCAATGACAAAAAGAAGGCTCGTTTGCAAAAACCTTTTCCAAGAAACTGCGAACGCAGCGATTTCTAGAAACTGCGTACGCAGTGTTTAACCTTTACCCCGAAAATGCTTACGCGTTCGCAGCGCGGACAGACCGACAGACACGGCGATTGTAAAACCCTAGGAGACATAGTTATTATATAACTGTTATTTGGGGAACAAAATAAATTAATAGGAATATATCACTACGGGTTTAATGAAATCTTAAATTACGTTTTTCGCAATAATTGCTATAAATTAGTAAAAAAAAACAACTAATTTATGACTCGCTGATTAAAAAGTTAATGAACCGAAGTTATCAGACTGGTATACTTCCCATGTTGGAGGCGTTTTCCTTATGAAGTTACATTTTGACCTTGAATTGGAAATTTTGCACTCTCCTAGGCCGAAAAACAACACGGTTTTCTTTTAATGAAACCATTTTTTATACATAATCCCCATAGAGTTATTCATTGATAAGGCGTCAGCAGACGTCAGTTTCAGGGAACCAATGAGACACCGGGCTGATTTCATTTTCTTTAAAGGGAGTATAACCCCTCTTTTTTGGTAGGGTGTGTTAGACTATACCGAGTAGCTTCCACAAGCCTTAATAGCGAGGGGCGGCAAGGAGTTAGTTTGATCGGGTTAAGGGGGAAGAATACAGTAAAAGGTTATACTTAAGGGGGAAGACTACAGTGGCCATTGTCTACTTTCGCGCTATTTCAAGCTGAACTCGTTTAATTTTGTATTTTAACTTATAAAATTAATATTTAAGTGTAGAACAGCCTCTTGTTTAGTGACTAAAATAATTTTGACAATTTTAAATTTAAAAGTAATAAAGTTAAATTACGTTTTAATTTGTACCCCGGGAGCTAAACAAGACGGGCAAGCGTCCAAACTACCCTTTAGTTAGGAACTTATATTTCGTCAACTATTAATATTATAATTATCAAAATTATTTTAAGCACTAGAGGAATGTTCAGCCTAATAAGAAAAATATAATACAATTATGTAATTGTTAAAACAGAAACGTGCAGCTTGAACGAAAAAGAGGCTTTTACTGTATTCTTCCCCCTTAACCCGATCAAACTAACTCCTTGCCGCCCCTCGCTAGGAAGGCTTTTGGAAGCTACTCGGTATAGTCTAAGCGCACCCTACCAAAGAAGAGGGGTTATACTCCCTTTAAGAGGAAGGATCTTACTGTTAGAGCCTGAGGGAATTTTGAGCAACGTTAAAAATCGTCTCCAAATTTCCATTTTCCCGAAGTGTCTAACTATAAATAAATACATTCTTGACTAAACGATTTTTTTAAATACTTAAAGCAACTGTCGGCTCTATCATTGCCACCTGTATTATGAAAAGGCCCCTGTTATTAGAGATGGCCATGAATCTATCCGAATCTTCGAAAAAAATGACTTTCGTGGAGAGCGTGGAGCCATCTATTAATGGGAACGGAAGCTAAAATTCAAAATAGCGAAACAATAACGTCGTCAGAGAGTCATTATAGAGTGTTATATTTAGACCACTTTTACTCTGCTTAGTGAACTTTAACCTAAATTATATATCCCATATAAAATATATAGTAAACAATTACTATAATTGAAGTTATTGACAAATTTACAAACGAGCCAATCAACGCGAAGCATACTTTAATGTCCCGCCTTTTGAGTCAAAATGTAGCTTCAGCATCTTGTTTTGATTTCGACGCTAGCGACATCTGTTGAAAAAAGAGCTACTTCACCTAGAGCCGACACTTGCTTTAAATTTATACAGCAGATGCGAGGGCACCAGGGGTTTAGAATCTTCGCAGTCTCGTATTATTAGGTGCCTGAAATAATTCTTGGTAATAATTATGGATGCACACGCTTCTAGGATGGTTGCGACACTGTGACGTGCCAGAACGGAGGAACCTGCGAATCGACCTTACCGACGATTCGAACCAAACGGGGATTCCGATGTTCTTGCAAATGCGGCACTTGTGGAACACTTTGCGAACGAAGTGAGACCTCCACATTTCCTACCTCGTTTTTAGATTGTAAATTTCATGTAGAATCCATTGAATTGGGAATAGTACTGCTAGGATGACATAGGTGCGTTCGGGAGTCGTGGTTTCGCGAAACAAATTCTGAAATTTTGATTCGGTGGACTCAGCAGTCAACTCTATCATTTAACCGTGGCGCCATCTATCACTTTCAAAGTGGAATATTGGATATAGTTCCCACCGCTAACAGCGGATGGCACCACCGATAAATGATAGAGTTCCCAATTTTTAAAAATTTGTTTCGCGGAACTCGGATTGAAATTGTAATTCTACCGGTACTATTCCCAGTTCAATGGTAGAATCTAGCTGAATTAGCCTTTTCAAGTAGCGGCTTACAAAGCTGATGGATTTTCAGCTTCTCGATTTGACCGCTACGTAGCTCTATAGCCAAGGTCACACTAGAGCTTAAAACACAGTTTAGGTCGGTTTGAATGCCAGTTTTGACCGCCGACGATAATTCTTGGTTCACGCGTGCGAAATCGCTTCACCCCGGTTCGCTAATAGATTGACTTTATAAACGAAGATGACACTATATTTTCTACGGAATGTTAAGTTAAAAGGAACCACGGCTATGGACTGCATTGCAAAGGAGGACAAAATTAGCGAATAAGTAAGTAGATTAGTCCATTATGAAAAGGGATAAAAACGATACACCCTAAACAAATTTGAAGAAATTTAAAAACATACAAATAGCTCGTACCGATGTAGATAGATTTTCGAGTGACAAACTAAATAAAATAAAATAAAATAGGCAGAAATTCCAACGGTAGACCGGTTTCGTACCGTGCGGGAAATCTGGCTCGCGACTATTACACCGAAAAGAGAAACTAATCTCTTTTTAAATTTCTTCAAATTTGTTTAGGTTGTAGCTTTTTATCCCTTTTCACAATGGATTAATCTACTTTTACTATATTATCTTCGCCCGAGGCAGTAGCGGCGCTAAGGTTTTTTCACAGGTGGGCTAATTATTTTGTGGCCCTTAGCGGGAACCTTGGATTGACCATATTTCGCAAAAGTGGTAAAATCGAAAAAACCCAAAATTTTCCAGGAAGCGAGAAGAGCAAGTTCGTTTTATTGTTGCGGCTCTCGTCGCGTTTTCTAGACCCCCTACTGACCTTTGTATCTGACCTGGAGGGGACACGTGCATGCCTGGGAAATTTCCCTAAATTCCCATAAGCCCCTTTCTATTCAACTTTCTCTCAATTTCCGCTACCTTCCTCCCGAATCTATATGTTTATGGTCTACTACCTTTTTGAGTAAACAAATTGATTTTGAAAGATTTTTTCCAGAAAAACTTTTTTTGGTAATAAAACAAATTTCTAGAGATAATGAAAATTCATAAATTAAAATATGTGGCCTCTTAATTATAAATATGTGGCCCTTTTAATATAAATATGTGGCCCCTCTCAGAAATGCAGGGGGGCTAAAGCCCACTTCAGCCCACCCTTAGCGCCGCTACTGGCCCGAGGCCGAATTCATTTTCCAAGAAACAAAAGCTTAACCACACGATCATATTTAATATTGATATAATTTCAGTGAACTTCGTGAAGATTCCGAACAAAGGCATATCTCAAAACAATATCGCCGAGAAGAAACTGGACAACGAAGAAGAGTGCATGAAAGAGTGCCTACAAGACAGCGAGTGCAAATCCGTCGACTTCAGCACCAAGGACAAGATCTGTTTCATCAACGCTGCCAACCACCTTTCCCCGGGGGTTACACTCCTGCCCTACCGTCACGTTCATTTCTTCTACGCCAATTGCTCAGGAATATGCTAGAGACAGCGCGCGAGCAGTGGCGTGGGCTTGAGCTTTATTAGGTCCCTAACCCCGTTCCTTGACCTCTGTCTCGTCTAGGACCCTCACTCATTTTGGATAGGTCCCTAGCTAGACTTAAGCCTACTCAGTCTATTGACGAAACCAGCACCGCGTGCGAGGCGAAAATAAACACATTTCTATGTTAAAAGCGTTATTATATACATTTTATTTCGCCAAACTATACACTAATAAATATTACAAAATGCCACGAATTGGTTTCGCGGACGTGTATTGAGAATAAAATAAACATATTTAGTCCATTTTTCGAAGTTTTACCGAGAAACCCGACTTGGGCACCACCCTAATTATGCTATTCTTAGTTGGAATGTCCTTTGAAATATCGTCATCCGTATCCAAACGGAACCTTCCAAATATTCTGTAGACCACCAGTTTCATCGTTGTCATCGCGAAATGGGCCGCCACGCAGTTGCGACGGCCAGCTCCGAACGGAACGAAGTACTGGGACTGGCTGGACGCCTCCTTGTCTAGGAACCTTTTCGAATTGAACTGTTGGGGGTTTTCCCATTGCTGGGGATTCTTGTGCAAGACTGCCATTGGAATTTGTACCACCGTACCCTTTTCGAGTTTGGTACCATCGTCGAGCACGCAATCTTTGGTTGATTGTCGTCGTATGAAACTGTAAATATTACACTGTCTATAGATACCCTTTCAAATAAAAGAAGCTAACCACGGGTTGTCCTTACCCAGGGACTGGGTTGTACAGTCTAAGTACTTCCTTAAACAGGGCATCCAAGTACTTGATCCGTCCCAATTGTTGATAATCCAACTGATCCTAATTAGATAAAATTTTAGAATGATAATGTCTCGCGTAATATCTTTTGTTACGAAAAGATGAATTACTTCGCGTCCATTTTCCTGATTTTTAATTTGGTGTCGTAACTTTTCTTGGCATTCCATTTCCTTGACCAGAATCCGCGTTGCGTGCAATAAAGTGATGCTGATGGTTTCGAAGCTGTCAATGAATGTAACCATACTTAGTCGTATTCGGGGCGTTTACTCTGTGGAGAACTAAACGAGCACTCACCCTCCAAACAAGGTAGCGAAACAATCCGCGGTAAGAATGTCCTTATCGTTCTGAAGAAGTGACATCTTAGTCAAGAAATCTGTTGAATTGTTGTTCTATATGAGAAAGAAAATTATCAAGATGAATTTTGGATCCCAGAAAAGCCAAAGGGCCACAGAATCATTTGAAAATTTCGGCCCGAATTTCAGGTAGCTCCTCCCCTTCGTGAAAGTGGATTCGACCAGCCTAGCATTAAATTCTTCATGTCTTGTACTCTTGTTCAACATGTTCAAATGTTTCACGCGCTCTTTAATATTTTCGCGTAAAAGGTTCCCGCATTTTTTATTTTATTTCAGGGAGCACGCGCAAAATTGTTCGAGCCCGTTTACGCTAAAACATCAAGACGCGCGTGGAACTTTTTAACAAGTTAAATAAGACAGAAATAGAGTTAATGCTAGCTAGGAGCAACAAACACAGCACCCCACACAAGGAGAACGCAACCCGTCAGAAGTCGTACATTTTCTTGCGTACAGTTTTCATTGGTTAGACGCTTTAGCGCCTGCTGCCGTCGGAAGGGGAAAATTCGGAAATTGTCTTAACCCCGCCCGTAAAACGTTCAGCGTAAAGGCTCGTCCAATGAAATTTGTACACAACACTGCCTTAGCGTGTTTAAAGGCTAGCTGCGTTCTCCTTGTATTTGTTGCTCCTAGCTCTGCTAGCGTCTATTCCTAAGTGCGCATTCAGATAATTGTATTTCGCGTGATAAATATTTACTGATAATCATTTTATAATGACCAGACATTTTTGGTGGACTTCAGTCTTAGCAATTAGGTCGAATACGTGCTAGTCGTCACTGCATAAGTTACATAATGACTATAAGTATGCCACTTCAGATAGTTTGAATTTTCATACCGAATCTTTTTTCGACACTAACACTTTCGGCCAGCTCCGACTGGGACCTGCAAACTAACTGACGAGGAGACTACCCGAGGTGATAATCACCGATTTTGTTGAAACTAGGTGGGTATGTAGAACTTATGGTAACATGAAATTTCACCAAGGGAAAAGTTGAGGGAAAAGTTGCAATGGGTATTAGTTTTGCCATGGCAACCGAAAATGTATGTATATTATAACATGGGAATCTGAGCACTTCTAAGGGTCCCCCCTATAAAAAATAATAATAATAATTCAAACTAAATTCCATTTTATTCATTTTGATAAAATTCATTTATTATCTTCGATTTGGCGATTAGTTGGCAAATACAACTTTTTTATCTTTATATTTCGCTTTTCTCCATTTTTACCGATTCTGATCAATTTTTACATATTTTGATCAAATTGATCAAAATTCATCAAAATATCATAAAATTAATTTCATTTGTCAATTTTGATAATTTTTCAAATTCCCATGTTATTGTCATTGGGAAAATATACATACTGTGTTTTCAAAAACATTTTCGGTTGCCATGGCAACTTTTCCCTTGGTTAAATTTCATGTTACCATAAGGTCTACATACCCACCTAGTTTCAACAAAATCGGTGATTATCACCTCGGGTAGTCTCCTCGTGAGTAGTATATTATCGTCCTTGGGCATATTTAGAGACATAATGGAACTAGCAGTAGTTATTCGACTAACTAACACACTTATGGAACATAATTGTAAACTGATGATTTCATTCTTACGTTGATTCCTCCACGTCGTTGATTGATCAGGGCTTGAAAATCGGACACGAAATTGTACATCTTGGATTTGTGAAAGCTCTTCCGGACCAGTTCGACGAAACGCATGACGGGTATTACCACAAAATCGAACTCCGGAAAGCAAGCTGGAATAGAAAGCGTGAATGCGTTCTTTAAACCACTTGTGGCTAAAGCAGAGTTGTTAGAGTGTAACAGATAGCCCTAGAGTAACGTGTTGTTTTATCCACTACTAGATGGCGTTAGCGGCTATTACCATTGCAATATTTTAAGGAAATTATCCTGCTTAGCCCCGGTTAAATTCCTGGCTTTGGCAGTCCAATGTTTAATAAGGAAAGTTTTTGTAATCTTATTAATTTTAATTAAGAAATATTTAATTTATTTATTGTTTAAAAGATCCTTTTCTAATTTAAAACCTTTAAATTAGTGATTAAAAATTGTTACGTATAGAAATATATATCTATTTTATTAAGATTAAGCAGTTGTACTAAAATTTTAGTAATACAAATTTTGACTAATTAATTTAAAATCAGATGTATCAATGTCCGAAAATCGATATTGTAGTTTTCGATACACAAATCAAAACGATTCTATCAAAGTGCAAACGCTCCCTACAAAGAAGCAAATGTTGCAGAAAACGTCTTTTACTTTGCAAAACGCGCGATTTCGTCCAGTTGACGATTTTTTAATAAAATAACTAGCGGGTTAATCCGAAAACGAACAGCACAGACTTCGATAACTCATAACGTGCGTTAAGCCACAAAATCATAACGACTATAGTACAGCAAATAATTTAAAATCGCAAAAAAAACGTCGTTTCAGAATAACTTTAACGAACGAAGGAACCACCTACCATCCGTCACTTATTATTTCGACGAGTTTTTTTTTGTACATGGAGCTATCTAACCATTCGCACTTTAATAACTTGGATGAAAGATTTACCAATGGAGACGGGCCACTTTCTGGATCCTTTGTTGAGAATAGCTCGGAAAGTGGATATCACTTTGGGCGTTTTTCCAAAAGCGACGGACTCTTCCAAACCCAAGATCACCTTCCCGATAATGACCATCGTTAAGTCCTGGTACAGCTGGTAAATGTCCACACTTTCATCCGGTGACAACGTCTGTTCGAAGTCAGATAGAAATTGGATGACCACGGAATCCAGGTATGGGAAAAACTGAAAGAGATACCGTTTAACCCCAACCTCTTAATACCTTGAGAAATATGATTAAAAAATTCACTTGTTCGATATTCTTAGGATTGAAGAAGGATTTCCAATTCGTTCTTTGCGATTTCCATTGATCTCCCGATTGAAATATCAGCTGTTTCTTTTCCAAACCAACTGGCACCATAAAACCGTTGCTAGAAACCTAAAATGCACTGCAATTATAGCGCTGCTTTTGTATACAGATCTACAGAGTAGTACCACGTGACACGACGTCATCGTGTGTTAGTTTTAAAATCAGGTATCTCAAAAAAATTAATTTCCATAAACACTTAAAATATCATTACGCAATGCGTTTCTAGAACGCTTAACTATCGATAATTTTGAAAATGTATGGGCGCTATTTTTCATAATTTTAGTATATAAGAAGTTTGAAATACTATTTCGAAAAACGCCAAAAGAGCGAATTAACGTAAGTCAAAGTTACCTGCTTTTAGAACTAATGTAACGACGTGTTCCTAATAATTAGTTTTTAAGTTTCCAATTTTTAACGTTAGAGGCGCTTATCGTTTATGGGTATGACGTAAATTCAACGTCACTATACAAAGGGCTATCAAAAACTATTTCGACTACGCGACACACTTATGGAAAATAATTATTGACTTGTGGTACAATTCTATATTGCCATATGTTATCATACTGACTGGTCTATTGGGAAAAGCTTCAAACTGAGTGGTCAATATTTTCTTCGCCATGTCTACGTCACCGAGCACGAAGTACGGAGTACCACCAATGTAGTATCTTCAATTTAAAGGTAATTTTTTTTTAATTATTAAGCGTCAGAGAAAATTTTTAAAAACACGTACCCAAAATTGTTTCCAAATTTTTCGGTCCATTCCAAATGACATTGTGGTAATCCCTGTGAAAACCAAAAAAAAAGGTTCGTAATTTTAAAAGTAATTTCACTTTAATTAAATATACCTTTTCTCTAATTTGCAAGCAATTTCCGTGTAAAAAGTGCGGTTTGGGTCCAGGTATCCCCAATCGATACCAAGTTGACATGGTACGAACGCGATAGCTGAAATCAATCCACGTTAAGTTAGCATCGCAATACGTTAATTGCTTAAGAAAAATTAAAACAAGCAAATATTTATAACAATCTTATATTCATTAATACTTACAACAACCAAGAAAAAAAGAGTGTCAAAAGCAGCCCCAATGATATTAAGTTTTCCAACATGATTTCAATTTCTAACGAGTGATCAACACCCGTGTCGGGAAAAATTCTAAATATTAACTTTATATTAATTAAACGTTGTACTTTCGAAAAAGTAATAAAATATGCAAATGAACGGAGCCGATTCGAAAGAACTTTGATTTAATATCTAAGGTTCGCTTCGTAATTCGCGGTAATGAGTTGGACCAATTCCACCGAAGTCTTAATCGTAATGTTTACTACGCTCGTCAGCAGAGTAGCTTTTATATCTCGACTACAATCGATAAACGGTGTATTCCCGCCGCGAAAGTACTTCCAAAAGCGAAACTAAAACTTTGTTCATTCAAAACCGAGCCAATTATAAACCAGCTTAACGATGACATAAGTAACACACGTGCCCGTGTTGATTGAGAAAGTTTATAGGGTTGAGATTAAGTACGATTTCAATGTACGAGTCGAATGTTATAATTAATTTAGAAATTTTGACGTCTGTTTGAAAAACTATGAAAAACTGTAGTTTTGTTTCGTCGTAGATTTGTCAATATAAAATGCGCGCTGAAGTAATGAAGTATTGCAATTATGTTTATGCCGCGGTTTCTACTAGACGTTTTATAGAGCGTCACTTAAGCGCTGTTTCGAGAAAAAGGTAAAACACCGGGATTCGATAAATATTTTGAGGCCTGAGACCGGAAAGAACGTAACTATTTTTTCGGGGATTTTTGGAAAATATTGATTTAAATATTTGAAAGGAACGGGTATTGCAGGGGTGCTCTAGTTTACCATTCTAAACATCGCCTTTTTGAAGGTCATGACCACCATTTTCAAGGTCAGATCGACCAAATTATAGTACTTATTTTATTTTATTTTATTTTATTTTATTTTATTTTATTTTATTTTATTTTATTTTATTTTATTTTATTTTATTTTATTTTATTTTATTTTATTTTATTTTATTTTACTTTATTTTATTATAATATTATAATATTATAATATTATAATATTATAATATTATAATATTATCAAGAATATATTTATTTATACCTAGGGAGAATGTCTATGTCGAGACGGTTTTTAGCCTTTCTCTCAATCCACCCGTTGGTCCCCCCAGTACGCTCCTCCGTTTAAAATAAAACGAATAGTCCCGGTATTTCATTGGCTGCTTAAAATTTACGTCACCTAACGCGATGGAAATCAAACGCCGGTGACGTTTTGTCTCTCCCCCCCCCCCCCGCGCGAGACGGGGGAAAGGCGTTCAACGTGCCCGGCGATTATCGCAACATTATCATTCTTCCTAAATATAAATAAATATATTCTTGATATTAGATAATAAGTAGTTGAGTATTCGGTGATTGCTCGACATAAACTCATTACTATGGCAACGAATATATTCGAAGGTCAACGTCACCAAATTTCAACGTCAAGATCACGCGCTTCCATAAAATCCCCATTATAAAGCATGAAGTCGAATTTAAAGAAGTCCTTAAACCAAATTCCACCTAATTCGTGTTACGTGGCTTTTGCTTTCTGGTTACGGTTTGTTTCTAGACTTATCGAAATTTATGCAAGATACCCGTTATCTTAAGTATAATATTAATTTCCCTAATTGCGTCAGTCAGTCGAAATAATTAAACGATAATAGCTAGTGACGTAGCGCTGACGTAATACTGAAAAAGATCAGCACCTCTAGTGGTAGAAAAACGCGACTTGACACGGCTCATTAGCATAATCGGAATAACTCTTTATATAAAGTAACGTGATGAACTTCTGGTTTAAAATGTAGCTCTGACGTCTCTTATTTTAGCGCGTGCTAAGGATAATAAATCTTCTTTGTGGACCCATGGATTAAATAACCTTATTAAGGTTATTTAATCCATGGTGGACCACATTTATTATTCATATTTTTATTCTTTTACCGAGGTGAAAATTCGATCATAGTGTAAGAATCTAAAGAATTTCCACCTATTTTTATTAATAATAATCATTATTAATTTTTGAAAGTTATTTGTCACATGAGCCTAAATTATCCACATTTGTTGAAAACTCAAAATCAACCTGACCAAATTTAAAGTGCAACACCGGCGTTTGAAAAACCTGTGTGAAAATCGGCCTTGGTGAAGCAAATGAATAACGACCCCATCGCGAGAGGGGGGAGGAAAAACGTCACTGGGTGGCGCTTCAATAGCGACTGAAGACGTGATCCTTCGAGATCCAATAAGATACAGGGCTGATTTAATTTTTTAGGTGGAAGGAGCGGCCCTTAATGGGCCACGGCTTTATCGGGGAGTCGGGGTCCGGCTCTTGTAACCCTTAAGGGCGGTGACGCACTGGGAGATGTTAGCCCAAGGATCCTATATGTTAGAAGGATATGAGGCGAGGGACGAAAAATGGCAGCGCCATCGGGGGGTCATGCGCGATAGAGAATCCGTCTTTAGATTCCGTCAAGGACGAGACACGGAGGAAGCACCGCCAAAATTTGTCCTAGAGGGAATAGAAACAAGACGTCCCACGGTTAGAGGCTCTCTTAATATCGACGGCGCTGCCGGCGTTTTGAAACCACGGGCTGGCCGGAGGGCTACCTATCCTTCTAACGTATAGGATCCTTGGTTAGCCATGATCAAATGGTTATCTCCACCTCCGCCTTCGGTCAGGTTGGAGCCGGAAACTGGGTTTTAGCTCAGGCTAACGGAGAGGGTCCGGTGAAACTGGCCTCTTCGGAGGAATAGGCGAAACTGTAAAGTAAATTTGGTTTTAACCAACTTGTTAAAATGGGAAAACAAAATCACGTGACTACCATTTCACAGCCAAATTCGATTCGGTAACTCGTGTTCATAGTTGGCCGTGCGACGGTAAAGAAAAAAATATTCGTTCTAGATGCGGCAGACAGATAATTATCTTATACCTTTCTATTACAAGATGTTTTAAAAAATAATAATAATAATTAGATAATTTAGATGAACTGCCATTAGTAAAATAAAATGAATAATAATTCGTATTTCTTAAGATAGATGGCGCTGCAATTCTCCACAAAGTCACGTGACTACCATCTTTTCTGCCCCCCCCCCCCTGGACTTTATGGTTTCGCCTATTGGTAGCTTGTTGTGTGGGCGGTGGGTCCCCGTATGAAGCGCTGTGACTCTGTTTCCCGGCCTTTTGGAGCCGCAACGTGATTTCCGGTGCGGGTTACGTGGGTTGCAGCGTCACTGCATTTTAGTCACTTCGTCCAGACTAGATTTTAAGAATAATATTTGTACAGACTACTGCATCACTGCATTTTAGTCACTTCGTCCAGAATATTAAACACCGTTTAGCATTTGTGAACTTCTCCCCGTGGCATAGTAATTTTACGTTTAGTAGGAAAGTAGAATCCTACCATACACTGCAGTCCAGACTGTCCAGACTCAACTGCGTTTTAGTCACACCCCTTCTCAACTCACCCCCTACAACTCCTTCGAATTTTTGCATAACCTTTTGAAACACCCTGTATAATGATTAACGGGGCTTGGAACCTACGATGCATATTTGAATTTATCGGTGCGATAATTATGCTAATCATTCCCTCGTCATATAAAAAAAAATTATTTCCTCGGCCGGCCGAAGTTTCAAATCTTCACCTGAAAACGGAATCTCGAAAATATTATCATAATCTGATTACGGCTAATACGAAAGTTTTACAACGAATACAATGTGATTACACAGCGACTACAGCGATTACAGGGAGTACAATTATGTTATTACGTAGCGATTAGAATGGTTTTTGCGATTACATAGTGATTACAACGGTTAAAGCGATTAAGGAGTTAGTACAAAGCGATTTCAGGGCGATTACAGCGAGTACTTGATGATTAGAGCGAGTACTTGATGATTACAGCGAGTACTTGATGATTACAGCGAGTACTTGATGATTACAGAGCGAGTACAAAGCGATTACAGCGACTACGTAATGATTGCGCATACCAAAACTTGAGTATAAAGTGATTAGAATTTTAGAAATTTTGAATACCGATTACAAGAAGTGGTTAGCCCGTCGTCGGCTCTCTATAAGTGGGTGATGGTCGATCCATTGCTGAGCCTTTGGTCGGGATGAGTGGCTCTCGTCGAGGGTGTGACCGCCAGTAGTGGGGTTCTACTGCCCATGGCTATTTTGTCACCTGTCCGGGCTTGTGGACGCTGGCTTAGGGCAGAATGATGAGACCACCGGTGTAGTAAGCCGTCTTGATTACGCTTGGAGCATTGGAATATACATTTCTGACAACAATACTGTTATAGGTGTTGTGAAATATTGAATATTGGGAAAAATAACTATATGCATATAATATAAAGAAAATGATTGTATAAATGTAATAACACAAATCTGTTTTTATGGAGACTATCCCTTGTCGCGAGTGGGAACGCGCCTCGTGATTTTTAAAAAGAAAAACAGTTATTTGACTGCTCTCAAGCTCTCTAGACCGCTCTGATCTACATTTTATGTTCCATTTGCGTGCTCGGATCTGCTCCGATCAAGTTTCGCGTGTTCCATTTCCCGCTCTGGAGTGCTCCGAGATCTCCCAAAACCGATCTGCTAATTTCCACGGATCAACGGATCGAGGTCGAGATCGGAATAAATTTTCGCGTGTTCCTTTTAGATTTTTTGGCAAAATGGTGGACCAACACGCGAAAATTCAAATAACAAGCAGACGAAAAACCACAAAGCGCGGGAATATGATAATGTATGTTCCATTTGCGGTTTTACTCTATAGTCGAATGGGGTGAGATCTTCAGAGAAATATTCGGAGCAAATCTCGAGCAATCAAATGGAAAACGCTATAAGTCTCGATGTCATTTTGTTTGAAAAAGGTTGATTAAAAAAATAGGCTTAACGAAATTAAACAAACGGTTAATAATCATATCGTATTTTTTTTTGAATTATTTCAGTCTATATTTAGCTCTCCCAAATTAAATAGATATTTATTAATATAAAGACATTGTTGATTAAAGTTCAACTTGTGATTGAACAAGGTGCCCGTTAAAAAGTGACCATGCAGACCTTTTAGTTACCGGTTAATTGAATTGAGATGCATACATATGGCAATAATAAAAATAATTATATAACTAAAGAAACAGTTTCCAGCCAAAATCAGCCATTTTCAAAAATATTACTTTACATCACAAGTAGAAAAATGTATCTTATTCTGAAAGGGGGTTGGTTGTCGTCAAGACCAGTAGATGAGATATTTTACAGCCGTGTAAAAGTAATTAAAAACTCTAGAACCACCAATTAATGTAAATAACAGTTTGAAATGCTGGGAAATAAATAAATTACTTTATTTGTTTGGTTAAATAGTTGTTAATTTTACTACTTAGATACAGGAAAATTATAAAAGTTCATAAAATGTCTGGTGTCTTTTCTAGTTACATCCGTTACAGAGGTTAGTAACCTGATTACTACCTTACAATTTAGATAAACTGGAAATAAAAAATCCAACGGAAAAAACATTCCACAACAGAAAAAAGCAATCATTTTTAAAACGTAAATAAAAAATGTTTGTATTAAACTAAAAGTAAAATTTAACTGATGGAAAATGACACATCAATGGCAATTGAGTTCAGCTCATTTAATGCCTAGAGATCGTGTTACAAAAAATTAAAACGCAGGTAGACCAGAAGGTTGCAAATGTAAAATAATATTTACAGCAATAAGAAAAACGATATCAAACGAATACAAAATGTACTGTTAAATATACAACGTAATTTATGGTTCAGTTTACCTGCCGGTTGAGTTTTGTCTAAGTGGGGCATGGTTTTATTTTAACGTGGTACATGGTTGTTTTGAAACGTGCTTAAAACCATCAGCCTGAGTATCATAAAAAAATTTCCATGGCGCGCGCTCCACTCAAGTCTTTAGCCGCGTTCACACCTACCCTCTGAAACGTTGCGAGTGGCCGGGAGTAGTGGCTCACTCCTGTAATCCCAGGCGTCAGGGAGGCAGAGTTTGTGGATGGTCGTGTGAGGACGACTACCAATTCCCCAACGGGTGGTCGGAATACTTCCGCCACGGGTGTCCCCACCCCTGTCCCCACGTATCCCCCCGTTGGCGTGGCCGTTACACATATCTCGCCCTGATTAATCAGATGGTGTTTCGCCGGGCTCGCGGTCTTCTCAGACTCAATCAGACTCCCAGCGTTGCAGATCGCTTCGGCTGAACCGCTTCGTCGACCATTTTGGCAGCGATTCGTGACGTCATCGAGTCAGTTTTTTGCGAACTATAAGCCTTATTTTTGCAAAAATCGACAATATTGTATTGTTTGGCGCCTAATAAAATGTTTATGCCTTTTTTTGAAGAAAATGTCTCGCAACTGTTTGTCTATTTGTTTAAAAAATATAACAAAATTCTTCTGGGTACATTAATTTTTTTTTATTCGTGATTGTAACGTGTGGGACAAATTTAGTCCGCTCGTCCACCTGATTAATCAGGGCGAGATATGTGTAACGGCCACGCCAACGGGGGGATACGTGGGGACAGGTACCCGTGGCGGAAGTGTTCCGACCACCCGTTGGTGGATTGGTGGTCGTCCTCACACGGCCATCCACAAACCTTGCCCCTCAGACGCTTGGGATTACAGGAGTACGCCACTACCCCCGGCACATTCATTTATAATTAAAATGTTTTGGAACGTCACTCAAATGCGTGAGCAGACGAACTCCTAATTGAACGACTACACTACGCGCGCGCAATTTTCTTCAAATCTCACTGGAAATCAAACGTGTGGACAAACAGTTTTCAAAACGCTAAGAACCGCAGCGAGATCGAAACGAGGAAAAACGTTTGCGAGGGTACGTGTGAACGTGGCTTATGTCACTAATTCCGGTTCCGGCTTTAATGACTACCTCGTTTAATACCGTTTCAACAATTCTAAACACGCAATAACTTTAATTTATTTGTTTGCTTAATTTTCGGAGATCTGAATGAAATTGTCGCCTCTAACTACAATTGTTAGAGACTATTTATTTCTGTTTTAATCTACGGGAGTCCTAACCCCATCTGGTGGCAAAAACTTTACTTAAATATTCACAAGGTTTCCCATTACCAAATACATTTCGGTATACCCAAAACGACTGACTTAAAACAAAAAATTTCCATTTAAAAATACATGGGATTTTCTCGGTTTTACGAAATTTAAAAAAAAAAAAAATCACGAAATGGGTAATTTGGACCACATTTAGGTAAATTTCATCAAGTTTTGGTAAATTGGAACATTTTTAGTTTAAAATTGTAACAATGTTTGTGTAAAATAAGGAAAAAAAATAATTTTTGTTTTTATTGGTCAAAAACATTTTCGGTTGCCATGGCAAATCGAATGGGTAGTGCATTGGGAAATTTCATATCTCATATAGGTCTACCAAGAATGTATTTATTTATATTTCGGTAGAATGATTATGTTGCGACAATCGCCGGGCACGTTGAACGCCTTTCGCCCGTCTCGCGCGGGGGGAAAGACAAAACGTCACCGGCGTTTGATTTCCATAGCGTTAGGTGACGTAAATTTTAAGCAGCCAATGAAATACCGGGACTATTCGTTTTATATTAAGCGGAGGAGCGTACTGAGGGGACGGGTGGATTGAGAGAAAGGCTAAAAACCGTCTCGACATAGACATTCTCCCTAGGTATAAATAAATACATTCTTGGGTCTACATTACGCCCGACTTTGAATAAAATCGGCAATAAACACCTTGGGTACTCTCCTGGTTAGTCATGCAGCTTCCTTTTATCGCCAGTGTGCAGGTCCGGACTGGCCCTAGTGGCTGGTTGGCGATCGCCGAGGGCCCCCGGGCTCAAGGGGGCCCCAATTTGTTTATAATAAATTTTAATAATAAATAGATTTTTATTCCATACCCCCCCCCCCCCCCACCACCCAGTAAGGGGGCCCCTCTTCAGTCTCTAGCCGGGGGCCACCAAACGAGCCATTGGCCTGCAGTGGCGCCACACACACACAAATAGCATGTATTAAAAACCTAAGCAAAATCCCCGGTTCCACAATTTGCATCGCCCGTCCGCGCTCCTACCGAGAGAATCGCGAAATATTTCTATCCAAATACAAAACACGAGCGTAAAAATGTCAGATGATCCGCATTCCGTCGTCTGCTCCGCTGCTTTTAATAGAAATAGAAGTGAGGCTTTTGGAATTTTAATAGGCTTTAGATTATTCAGTAGTAATTGTATTGGAATTAAAAATGAAAGGGTTATGATTTAATTAATTTAAATATGAAGTTAACTTTAAGGTTTTTGCATATATAGTTTGTGTGAAGGTTTAAATAGATTATAAATTTAAAAATGCTTAGTCAAAATGGAAATAAAGGTGTAAGCTTTGACGACAGTGACGAGCTAAGAACGCTAGGCCTAACGTCGTCCACTAATATTGGGCACGTGTTTAGTATTTTGGGGGGGGGGGGGGGAGCTATTTTTAAAATTTTGAACCGAGCAACATATACCATCGGTACGACTCTGGGCCCTTAAAAGGATTTTGGCGATTAACGCTTGCAAATTCACATTCAAAATTAAAATTTTTATGCTCCCTGTAATAATTTTCTGTAGATTTTTGCGGAATTGAAAAAAATTGGGTGTCCTTGATAGGATTTGGGGGCTAATTTGAAATGCAGGTAGGCATGACACCTAGAAGATTTGTTTGGTAGATTTTATAAATTTGATTTGCTACTGAATAAAATGAAGAACACAATGATAGTTAAAAGTGCACAAGAAAAATTTTTATCATTAAAAGTTAAGCCCGACTAGTTTCGGCCGAGTTATTACTAGTCGGGCTTAACTTTTAATAATAAAAAAAATGTGCATTTTTAAGTATCGTTGCTTTCTTCATTTTATTCAGTATTTTTGTACAAGTAGCTAATAAATTTTAATTTTGATTTTCTAGATTTTGAGGTTTCAAAGATGCCGATCAATCTTAGCAGTTTTGTTTCATAAGCTACTTTTAAGAACTACGACACCACTGAAACTCTTGAAAGAATTTATATAAAGAAATCAAATGAAATTTTGTTTCCTTTTTTAAGTTAATTGGTTTTTCTTGACAAAAAATAAACATAACTTTTCATTGAAAAATTATTACATTTTTTTTTAAAATGTGTAGTTCCCCTAATGGCAATCTCCCCACACTAAATACAAACCTGCGAAAGTGTTAACATTAGTTTTATTTTTTGTTGATAATCCATATTTAAACGACATACTAGAATCGACTCTAATTAGTTATACAGCAGATTTTAGCAAGCGGAAGAATAGGGAACTAAAATACTTTTGTTAATTATTATTATATATTATACCGTTAAGAATGGCACCATAATACAAAGCCTGCGTCGGATTTATAACCTTAAATTTCGCGCCAATTTTATATTCACCTTAAAGCGACTTCTAGGAATAAACTATTAATTTTTAAGTTTTAATTTAAATTAAGTTTGGTAACTAAGAGTAAAATAATATTAAAGTAGGACTACTGCTTTTATGCTCGATTTTTAAAAAATTAATAAATTAACGTAAAATACGATATTCGAGTTTCTAAAGCGATGCATAGATGGCGCCATAATACGGTTAAGAAAGAATCAAAAACGGAAACCTTGCTCTATATCAATAGATATTTTATTGTATTACATTACATTACATTTCATTTCATTGCATTAAAATATATATTATTTTATTACATTTCATTGTATTACAATATATTTTATTGTATTGTAATACATTACAATACACCTTTCCAGCCCTTAGCCACAATATGATTTGTGTAGTATTTAGCGAAACAGAATATCATTAAACCAATTAGCGTTGGGAGAATAGGAAGTGTGATTCTTTAGGTTGGATTATGTTGCTTATGATCTTAGATATCAGAAACTTACATATCTTAAGCGAATATTAGATTTATATAGTGTATACTTTAGACGTATATCAGAAGTGTAATAAATCTTAAATGTATATCAGAAGTGTAATATATCTTAGACGTACATCAGAAGTGTAATAAATCTTAGACGTATATATCAGAAATATAATATATAGAAGTGTAATATATCTTAGACGTACATAACAAGTGTAATATATCTTAGACGTACATAACAAGTGTAATAAATCTTAGACCTATATCATAATTATATAATAATCAATTTTTGTTAATTACCGTAATTCTAACAGACATTATATCAAAATATAACAATAAGCCTTGGCATAATTACAGCGCCAGTTGGGTGACTTCGTACCGTGTCGTCTGCTTCTTCTAAGATACCATGTAGGACACTTATCTCGTAAGAGATGTATAATGTACTTCTGATAATATTTATTAAATTAAAATTTAAAAATTTACCCCGTCAAATTAACCGAAATTACACAATTATATATAAAACAATTTGTAGATAATGAACCATATCAAAGCCATCACCCTTTCAACTTTAAAATTACCCATATTTATTTGATCAATTTTAGCATAATAATAAGATTATAATAGATTATAATGGGTTAAAACTTGTTCGGCTTCATTTAGGGAGCGGTTTTTTTGGGAAGCTTTGAAGATTGAAGATTCTTAACAGGAGGCCAAAAATGTTGGGTTAAGTTGTTTATATTAGCGCCATCTATAATCGGCGGATGAAACAGACGCCGCACCGCGTTTATTAAAACTGAACTTGAGCGAAACTGTAATTACCTTCAACTAACTTACATCATTTACGAATGAACAAAAAATATCCATCGAAAAATTAGCAAAAAATCCGACTTATTAAAATCTCTAATTTCGTCAGTCCGAAAATTCCACCAAATAAGGAAAAGTTTAAAAGGGTTAGCAAATACAACGCGACGACGTGTTTCCATTTAAACCCTTTTTTCGGCTCGTAATTAATATTCCGGAAAATAGATGGCACAACCTTCGCGGAGATAAGATACTAGACTGAATCGAGAGGTTTACGACAAAATTATGCAAGAATTCTCGGCGATATAAATATATGTACGATAAAGAATTTTCTTTTTTTTTATTGCCAAATTCTTTATCGGGGCTTACGAGTTTCACGAGGAATTTGGTCAAGATGGCGTCCATGGATCAAAAGCGGGACGTAATGGGCGACACCAGCCTTCCATTATAGAGACGGTGACGTTACGCGAAAGTTACCTATATGCCTAGACTGTTTAGGGTTAGTTAATAGTCAATTTTCATTCGATACTAAAGCCAAGGAGGATATGACTTAAGTACTAGAAAAAACGGTTGGAAATGATATAAATTTACATAAATACCGCACAAAATAAAGAAAATAACAATTTTTAACGGTAGATACATGAATTGTCAATTTTAATTTCACGTCGAAATATAAATTTGAATTTTAACTATTGCTCTGAAGAACTGATGTAGTGGCTAGTTGTTACTGTTGTTGTGGGCATAATTTGTGAGAAATAGGCAAATAGGCTTCAAATCCAGTTTGGGAAATTAGGGTCGAAGAGAATTAGGCATTTGATAACTTCGAAACCGGAGAATTGGACATTTGATAACTTCGAAACCGGATAATTGGGAATTTGATAACTTCGAAACCGGAGAATTGGACATTTGATAACTTGGAAACCGGAGAATTGGGAATTTGATAACTTCGAAACCGGAGAATTGGGAATTTGATAACTTCGAAACCGGAGAATTGGGAATTTGATAACTTCGAAACCGGAGAATTGGTCATTTGATAACTTCGAAACCGGAGAATTGGACATTTGATAACTTCGAAACCGGATAATTGGGAATTTGATAACTTCGAAACCGGAGAATTGGGAATTTTATAACTTCGAAACCGGAGAATTGGGTATTTGATAACTTCGAAACCGTTAGATCAAGAAATGCGACTGTTACATCAATCAATTGCTCGTTAAAGGTCCGCCTATTTTGGTTATCGATGAGCTTAGGTAAATAACTAAACATATTCGATGTGAAACTTTTATTAAGGTCGAGTTAGTTGTTCTTAGTAGTTCTATTTGGTTTCTAATGAGCTGAGCTTTTTTAACTGGAGATTTTAATAGGCCATTTAAAGATATTTCATCGCTACAAGAAAAAGAGACTAAAGTCGTACCCACAACATCTTACAAAAAATCACCCCTGAAGGCAATGACTGGCGGCTCTGCAAAAAAAACATCTGAATTTTTCAGCTCGGTCGTGCTGGTTTATTGTACACGCATGAAGGGGTAATCTTGTTCCCGCGATTATGCTTTCGGATGAGGGTTTTTCTATTTTATTTCAGCTTCGTCTGCTACCCGGAGACGGTGCGTAGCCTCCAAAAAAAGAGTTTAATGGTATTTATCCCAAATGGGCCGCTGTAGATCGTATATATGCAAGTGTCGGCTACACGATCTGCATTCTCCAAACCAAAACACTCGTCTACAGATGAAAGATTTTCCTTCCAAGATTTATCGGGAATGATTTATAAAGAACAAATTCCGGTATTGGGCATCAATTTAATAGTTTCTTAATATTAAATAGTATTAGTGTAGCATTGCTAGTTTCATTCCGAGTGCAAAATTGTTAATTTCATTCCGAGTGTAAAATTAGTAATTTCATTCCGAGTGCCAAATTAGTAATTTCAAATTGGTAATTTCATTCCGAGTGCCAAATTAGTATTTTTTTTTAAATAGAGCTAATACCCAAGGCACCACCTTCGACCACATAAGCAAATGTTGCTTGTGCGTGATCAAGTAACAGGTGGCCGGGTTACAATGCGTAGGAGGGTGGTGGCAAGCCCTTCATGCCACGCGAGCCAACAGCTCCCTACACTAACTATTACCGTTAACCTCAGCAAGTTTTTATGGGAAGGGGAAACCGAAGATCTCGGTGGAAAACCCCTTTCATTCCGAGTGTAAAATTAGTAATTTCATTCCGAGTGCCAAATTAGTAATTTCATTCCGATTGCCAAATTAGTAATTTCATTCCGATTGCCAAATTAGTAATTTCCAATTGGTAATTTAATTTCGAGTGCCAAAGGGGCTGTTCACAAATTACGTAACGCAGAAAAACCACTTTTTTGACTCCCCCCCTCCCCCTCGTAACAAAGAGTAACAAATGGAAAGACCCCTCTTCTTAAATTACGTAACAAATATCGAACCCCCCCCCCCTTAAATTATTATAGTACGTAACAACTAATATGCTGGTAATAAAGTACAATAAGATCTGGTACTAAATATTATTGTTTGTAATTTACATTTGAAATTACAACTGTAATTTTACGCAACACTTTATACCCATGGGTATGAAATTCATTAAACTTGTGTAAACCAATGAAGATGCTTATGTTTTTAATAATTACGACTGTTTCTGAAAGTGATGAAAATTTTATTCTACGATAGTAAAGATAAGATGTGTTACGTAACATTTTAGTGAACCACCCCCCCCACGTAACAATTCGTAACGCTTGCCAAAACCCCCCTCCCCCCTACCACGTTACGTAATTTGTGAACAGCCCCAAATTAGTAATTTCATTCCGAGTGCCAAATTAGTAATTTCAAATTGGTAATTCCATTCCGAGTGTAAAATTGGTAATTCATTCCGAGTGTAAAATTGGTAATTCATTCCGAGTGTAATATTGGTAAGACAATTCCGAGTGTAATATTGGAAAGACAATTCTGACTGTAATATTGGTAAGACAATTCTGTAAAATTAAAGTGTAAAATTAGTAATTTCCAGTTAAATATTGGTATTTTAATTCTAAGTGAAAAAGTTTTATTTTAATTCTAAGTGAAAAAGTTTTATTTTAATTCCCAGTGAAAAAGTTTTATTTTAATTCCCAGTGAAAAAGTTATACTTTAATTAATCGTGAAAAAGTTTTACTTAAATTCCTAGTGAAAACGTTTTACTTAAATTCCTAGTGAAAAAGTTTAACTTTAATTCCGAATGTTAAATTGTTAATTTAATTCCGAATTTTAAATTGGTAATTTATTTTCGTTTATAAAATTGATAATTTAGTTACGGTTATAAAATTGCTAATTTAGTTACGGTTATAAAATTGCTTATTTAGCTCCGATTGTAAAATTGCTAATTTAATTACGTTCATACAATTTTTAAATATATTTTAACAAGGAGAGTACCCGAGGTGTTTATGGCCGATTTTGTTCAAAGTCGGGCGTAATGTAGACCTATATGAGATATGAAATTTCCCAAAAGGAGACGTTGCACTACCCATTCGTTTTGCTATAGCAACCGAAAATGTTTTTGATCACTTAAAACAATAAAATCTCCATTTAAAAAAGCATGCGATTTTAAAAATCACGAAATGTGTAATTTGGACCACATTTAGGTAAATTTCATCAAGTTTGGGTAATTTGAAACATTTTTAGGGTAAATTTGTAACAAATTTTGGGTAAAATAAGGGAAAAATCTTATTTTGGTTGTAAGTGGTCAAAAACATTTTCGGTTGCCATGGCAAATCGAATGGGTAGTGCAACGTCTCCTTTTGGGAAATTTCATATCTCATATAGGTCCACATTACGGCCGACTTTGAACTAAATCGGCCATAAACACCTCGGGTACTCTCCTTGTAAGTGTACGATTATTGTAATAATAATAATAAAATAAATTGTTATATGTTAAAAAAAGTATTTTAACAATTTAAAAAAAAAAACACCATTTCTATTAGTATTTTTTCAAATTTTTAAAATAAAAATTAAATTCCTAATGAACTATCGACTGCTCGGAGAATCCGGATGCAATATAATCAACTGGAGCGGATTTCCAATCTTTGCACCCGAAGAACGTCACCGCCCAAGCAAATTCAAAATTAATAAAACTCAATCGCCAAAAAATAGGTAACCAATTAATTTTTTCACGCGACAAAATGCCAAAATTCTAACACGCCGCAAAGTTTCTAGATAAACCCACACGCGTAAAACAAACCCCTTTTTTAAACTAAAAGATAAACCCGTAATATTTAACGCGAATCCTAGTTAATTACGTAGATAAAAATCACCAGGCAAAAAAATCTCAACTTTTTAAAGATGTACCCAACCCATCCCATTTAATTCTAGTACTAGAAACCTCTCATTAACAAATATCCTTCAAATAATTTCCACGTCAAAATCAAACGAAAAATTAAAGAACAGTTTTGAGAATATAGAAAAAAAAAGTAGATTTTTTTTGAAAGTGACCTTTAAAAGGCACCGCTGGTTATTGGCATTTAAATTTTAATGACAGAGAAGAGCGGGGTCCCGAATTTCAAGGGTGGGGTGTTCCAAGGAGCCTCTCCCAGATTAGGAATGCCGTTGAGTGACCATCAAAATCAGGTTTCGAGATACTGATCGCGAGGAAAAATCTTCCACAACCCTTCCCTCACCATCCCCTCTTCCACCAGAAGACTACAATGAAGTTACGGATTAAATTCTATCCTCTAGATGGGAAGTGGTGCAATCAAATTAAAAAAAGGTACGCGTAGGAGAAGCGATAGTGCATCGACTTCGTGGTGTCATAAATTAATATTCTGTTGGAGTACGGCCGACAGATCACTTTTCAATAGGTAACAAAGGGCGTATTCCCATCGTTTCCTTATTTTGATGACACTCGCGTCAACCGTGCAAAGTTTTAGCAATATTTCGGGGAATAGATCGTAGATGGCGTTGTTAATCTGTGCATAATGGTGGAATATTTTGGTCTACCGTTTCCCTTATGGGTTAACTTTCAAATTTAGAAGTTGCAAAACAATTACCATTAAATCGACTTAATTATGATTAAATGCGATTAAGTCATGATTAAATGGGATGATTAAGTCATGATTAAATGGGATTAAGTCATGAATAAATGGGATTAAGATATGATTAAATTTGAATGTTTAAATTCTAACTCAAGTGATTAAATGATATTAAGTCATGATTAAACGATATTAAGTCATGATTAAATGGGATTAAGACATGAATAAATGGGATTAAGATATGATTAAATGGGATTAAGATATGATTAAATTTGATTTTTTAAATCATAACTCAAGTGATTAAATGGGATTAAGTCATGATTAAATGGGATTAAGATATGATTAAATTTGAATGATTAAATCATGATTCAAGTTATTAAATCATAAATCAAGTGACTAAATCATAAATCAAGTGATTAAATCATAAATCAAGTGACTAAATCATAATTCCAGTGATTAAATCATAATTCAAGTTATTAAATCATAAGTCAAGTGACTAAATCATAATTCAAGTTATTAAATCATAAATCAAGTGATTAAATCATAATTCCAGTGATTAAATCCTAATTCAAATTATTAAATCATAATTCAAGTGACTAAATCATAAATCAAGTGACTAAATCATAAATCAAGTGATTAAATCATATTTCAACTGATTAAATCATAATTCAAATTATTAAATCATAATTCAAGTTATTAAATCATAATTCAAGTTATTAAATCATAATTCAAGTTATTAAATCATAATTCAAGTTATTAAATCATAATTCAAGTTATTAAATCATAATTCAAGTTATTAAATCATAATTCAAGTTATTAAATCATAATTCAAGTTATTAAATCATAATTCAAGTTATTAAATCATAATTCAAGTTATTAAATCATAATTCAAGTTATTAAATCCAAATTTGAATGATTGAATCGATATCGAAATTATTTAATCGCAAATAAATGACTAAATCGAGATTTTAATGATGAAACCGAAAGAGCGAAATTGAGATTTTAATGATAAAATGGAACTAGAAACGATTAAATCGAGTTGGAAATGGTCGGATCCTGATTAAAATTATTAATTTATGATTGAAATTATTAAATAATTATCAAGAAATCTTAATTATTTAGAAACTGAATTGCTTTTCGGACACACGTTTTCAGAGGAGTCTTATAAAATCGAGTTAAGACTCCGTGCACTAGTAAATTAAAGGATATTGAACGTAATAAAGAATGGGAAAATTTTAATAATCTGAAAAGCGCGATTGCATAGAAGTAGAGGTCGGTAACGGTTAATCTTTATCCATGTTTAAATTGATTTGTTTCGGGATAAAATGTAAACAAAGAAATTTACCGGTTAATATTTTGGAAAATGATTAAAAAACATGTATTATTCGTAAAATATGAGCTTTTTATCGAAAAAAACGTCGTTTTTCCGATTAATTTTACAATTTTATCAAAAATTTAATCGGATAATACAGAAATATAAATTACTTGATCAAAACGTTTTACGAATAATTTTGAGAGCTTTATCTATTGAATAAAAATTAACCATCCCCGACCTCTACATAGAAGAAGTTCAAACAATTTTATCAATCAATAAATCGATTTGTTATTGCGCAAAGGTAGAATTAAGTTTCGATTGAAGAGGGTTTTGCACAGAGCTACGTTTTTCCTACGTGAGCTTAAACATGGTTATACCTTCGCACGTATTGTAAATGACGACTAAAAGGAACTTAAACCCTAACTAACCAAAAACCTATAAATAATCAATATTTGTTTCGCGATTCGATCCAAATACGTGACATGTATAACAGCAAATAAATCAATGGAGGTATGCTATTAAGACAAACTTTGTTACCTCATTTGGTAACGTCGTATAGCTATTGGACAACTTTTGTGGTAAATATTTAAAAAGCGCTTAAACCCGAAACAACGAAAAATTACTAAATATTTGGGATTAATGTCATCAGAAGTAAATGGTATATATTCGAAGGCACAAAGTCTTGTTCAGTGGCCGAGATTTTATCGGTAAGACACTTAATATCGAGTGCGTAGTCGTTAGTTTATTCTTTAAGAGTTATTGTTCATTTAAAGGGTGTAATTGCTAATTTATTTTCAAATTAATTTAAAGTGATAAATTGCTTATTTATTTTCGAATTAATTTGAAGTGATAAATTGGTGATTTATTTTCGAATTAATTTAAAGTGATAAATTGGTGATTTATTTTCGAATTAATTTAAAGTGATAAATTGGTGATTTATTTTCGAATTAATTTAAAGTGATAAATTGCTAATTTTTTTCTGAATTATTTTTTAATTTAATTTAAAGTGATAAATTGCTAATTTATTTCCGAATTAATTTTTTTATTTAATTTAAAGTGATAAATTGCTAATTTATTTCCGAATTAATTTTGTTATTTAATTTAAAGTGATAAATTGCTAATTTATTTCCGAATTAATTTTTTTATTTAATTTAAAGTGATAAATTGTTAATTTATTTCCGAATTAATTTTTTTAAATGATTTATTACTAATTTCACTCCGAGTGTAAAAACGCTAACTTAATTCCAAATGGTATATTACTAATTCCACTCCGAGTTCAAAATTGTTATTTTAAGTGGTTCATTTAATTTTGCAGTGTAAAGTTGTTCATTTAATTTCCAGTGTAAAGTTGTTCATGGAATTTCCAGTGTACAGTTGTTCATGGCATTTCCAGTGTAAAGTTGTTCATGGAATTTCCAGTGTACAGCTGTTCATGGAATTTCCAGTGTAAAGTTGTTCATGGAATTTCATGGATAAATTGTTAATTTATTTCCGAATTAATTTTTTTAAATGATTTATTACTAATTTCACTCCGAGTGAAAAATCGTTAATATAATTTCCAATGATATATATTACTAATTTCACTCCGAGTGTAAAAACGCTAACTTAATTCCAAATGGTATATTACTAATTCCACTCCGAGTTCAAAATTGTTATTTTAAGTGGTTCATTTAATTTTGCAGTGTAAAGTTGTTCATTTAATTTCCAGTGTAAAGTTGTTCATGGAATTTCCAGTGTACAGTTGTTCATGGCATTTCCAGTGTAAAGTTGTTCATGGAATTTCCAGTGTACAGCTGTTCATGGAATTTCCAGTGTAAAGTTGTTCATGGAATTTCATGGATAAATTGTTAATTTATTTCCGAATTAATTTTTTTAAATGATTTATTACTAATTTCACTCCGAGTGAAAAATCGTTAATATAATTTCCAATGATATATATTACTAATTTCACTCCGAGTGTAAAAACGCTAACTTAATTCCAAATGGTATATTACTAATTCCACTCCGAGTTCAAAATTGTTATTTTAAGTGGTTCATTTAATTTTGCAGTGTAAAGTTGTTCATTTAATTTCCAGTGTAAAGTTGTTCATGGAATTTCCAGTGTACAGTTGTTCATGGCATTTCCAGTGTAAAGTTGTTCATGGAATTTCCAGTTTATAGCTGTTCATGGAATTTCCAGTGTACAGCTGTTCATGCAATTTCCAGTGTAAAGCTGATCATGGAATTTCCAATGTAAATTTGTTCATGGAATTTCCAGTGTAAAGCTGATCATGGAATTTCCAGTGTATAGTTGTTCATGGAATTTCCAGTGTACAGTTGTTCATGGAATTTCCAGTGTACAGCTGTTCGTGGAATTTCCAGTGTAAAGTTGTTCATGGAATTTCCAGTGTACAGCTGTTCATGGAATTTCCAGTGTACAGTTGTTCATGGAATTTCCAGTGTAAAGTTGTTCATGGAATTTCCAGTGTAAAGTTGTTCATGGAATTTCCAGTGTAAATTTGTTCATGGAATTTCCAGTGTAAAGTTATTTATGGAATTTCCAATGTAAAATTGTTCATGGAATTTCCAGTGTACAGTTGTTCATGGCATTTCCAGTGTAAAGTTGTTCATGGAATTTCCAGTGTAAAATTGTTCATGGAATTTCCAGTGTACAGTTGTTCATGGCATTTCCAGTGTAAAGTTGTTCATGGAATTTCCAGTGTAAAGCTGATCATGGGATTTCCAGTGTACAGTTGTTCATGGAATTTCCAGTGCTAAATGTTGTATTTAATGTTCCGTGATAAATTGCTAACTTAATTAAGAGTGTCAAATTTATAATTTAATTCCAATGACACATAACTAATTTAATTCCAATGATACATAGCTAATTTAATTTCAAATGATACATAACTAATTTAATTTCAAATGATACATAACTAATTTAATTTCAAATGATACATAACTAATTTAATTCGGAGTGTTAAATTGTTAATTTAATTTCCAATAATACATTTTAATTTCAACTTCCATTAATAAATTTCTAAATTTCAAATGAATTTCACGACCCAAAATTTCTAGTTTTCATAGTATTATTCCGTTTAACTTTAAGGCCAACAAATCAAAAATTAACTATAATGACTAATTTGTTCTTCCTAAACGTGTTTTTCACAAGCTTCGACAACTTGAGAAGTTACACGTTTCGAGTGAATAACATCAGCAGTATAGAAATAAGAATACTTCTCCTTTAATAGATATATTATTTACTTTTGATATCAGCCAATATAAACCAACGAATGAAGAGATAATGATATCATTGAGGCCAAAATAGGTTAGTACGTGAACCATTTCAAAATGACTCGGCAAAGATTCGGCGCTATCAAAATTTACCTGTTCCTAAATCTGAGAACGCGTGCGGTCGTAGACGCGGCGTCGGTCTTCGACTGTACGCCACCGAAATAGATTCAATACAAAAAAAAACCCTTTCACTTCCGAAATAAAATTCCCAGGGCCCACGGGAGTACGTAAACTTATACAAAAAAGAAGCTCAGCTACTTCCTGGTTATTTCGCGCTAGCGTCTGAAGCGATAAAAGCAAATTTCTTGGCAAGATTTCAGTATCATCGCGTACGAACATAAAGGGACATTGGAGCCATATCAAGATTACTAAGTAATTTGCATACTGGGACGACGAACAGACGGAGTTAAACCCGGCGACCAGCGCGACTACTTCACGTCCAAGTTTTAGCTTCCGCGAGGTCTTTCTTTGCGTTTGAAGTTTTTGAAGTTTTAACGTTGAGTCGAGACAGTCTAGAAGCTAGGAGCGAAAAACACAGCACTCCACACAAGGATAACGCAACCCGTCCAAAGTTGCGCATTTTCTGGCGTACATGTTTCATTGGTTAGACGCTTTAGCGCCTGCTGCCGTCGGAAGGGGGAAATTCGGAAATTGTCTTCCCCCCGCCTGTAAAACGTTCAGCGTAAAGGTTCGTCCAATGGAATTTGTACGCAACACTGCGTTAGCGTGTTTAAAGGCTAGCTGCGTTCTCCTTGTGTTTGTTGCTCCTAGCTGGAAGGGTTCAGACGTTTGCCACAGTTGTTTTAAAACGAAAAAAAAAACGATTTCGACGTGAGTGTCTGAGATATTCTTAATTTGGCCTATGAAACCGTTTCAAATGCAGCTACGGTTGGGTTTCGTCATTACTTGTTCGTGCTTTTTTTTCTAACGAGTGTATTTACGTAATTTAGGGCGAAATAATAAAGCTGATTAATTAAAGATTTGAATTAGTTTGTAAGAAATAATTTGGATATTGCTTCCAAAACAATTCATTGAAGCGAATCGACGGTGACGTTTTTCCTTCCCCTACTCGGGCCGATTGAAAATTCGACCATGATGGCTGCTGATCGACTCAGCCTAGTCATGGTCACGACAGCATAAATTAATACATTCTTGACATATCTATTACGATAAAGAATCACAACCGTCTTTTTTTTTTGAGATACACACACATCGGTGTCGACCCGAGGCCTTAGACACCACCACACACACAATAACTGATTAATCAGGGCGAGATATGTGTAACGGCCACGCCAACGGGGGGATACGTGGGGACAGGGGTGGGGACACCCTTGGCGGAAGTATTCCGACCATCCACAAACTCTGCCTCCCGGACGCCTGGGATTACAGGAGTGAGCCACTACTCCCGGCAATCACAACCGTCTTAGCGGGGAAATAAACATTTAAGAGGAATACATTAGCTCTAGGTTCAATTTTAATGCCATTTATTTCTACTAGATGGCTCCAGTTTCAACTTTTTGTCGGAAACAGTATAAATACTGATTTACTAGCACTTTCACCTCGCAGCAAGAGGAACCGGGTTCGATCCCAGCTGGTGGCACTGGGTGAAAACTTGGAACAACTCCTTCCGCGTTGAGTTTGCAAGTTCTCTCCCCACTGGTTTAAGGGGTTTTCCCCCGAGCTCTTGTCGAGGTTAAAGGTAATAATGAGTGTAGGGAGCTGTTAGCTCGCGTGGCTTGCAGGGCTTGCCACCACCCTCCTGCGTATTGTAACCCGGCCACCTGAATTAAAGGCTTTAAAAGTAGTTCGACGACTTAGGCCTAAGGTGGTGCCTTGGGTATTAGCCTATCTGATTATTATTGTTATTATTAAAAACCGCCTTTATCACTATTTTACAAGAGAAAATCGATTAATTTGATTGAAATCGGATTTCTTTATTTTAATCGATTTAATTATTTTTTAAATATTTTATGCCTGTTTTTTCTTGAAAAAGTTATAAACAATTTGTATGTAGCGGTAATGTAAACTAAAATTTAAATTAGTCTTAGTTTAATATCATTATTATTTGTTTTTTGGTTTCCTCTGAATTGGTATTGTTAGATAACCTAATTTGGTTCGTTTTCATAAATGCATTGAAGTATAATAGGCTATTACATCAATTATTTAAAAATTACTTTATTTCAATCGCTTTTGTATGCTTTTTTTTCTTGACAAATCGATCAATAATTTTATTGAAGAGGTAATGTAAACTATAATCTAAATTTAATCTTGATCTCAATTAAATTTAAATTTATTTTATTTAAAAGTACTTTTAAATAAAATATTTTAGTTTCACTACGTAAAAGTGGTTTTAATTTCTATGATGATTACTAATTTTAATACGTAGGGTTAGTATCCTATTTTAATGTATAAATTTAATGAATATTTAAAAACAAAATTCATTTTACTGTGTTCTGAACTGACATTGCTAGATAACTTATTTTTGTACGTTTTTATATTTTTTAAAATGTACAAAAATAGGCTAAACAAAATACATGATTGAAATCAAATTTATTTAAATCAGAAAACCCTAAGTATAATATATTATATAATTGTAATTTTATCAATCGTAATGGATTTAAATTTCGATTTAAATCAAATTTATATATATTAAACTTATTATTTACCATGGTGAATATTAGTAGAAATTATGTTTAATTCAGAGAAAACGGCATGGTATTAGAAGATAAAACTTATTTTATACAAGACGTTTCGAGCCGAGGCTCTTCTTCAGTCGTTCGTTAGTTTTAATTTGATTTAAAATTTTACCACGCGCCATATTCAAGTTCTAATATCACGCGAGCAGAAGGTCAGCGTGTTGAATATGGCGCGTGGTAAAATTTTAAATCAAATTAAAACTAACGAACGACTGAAGAAGAGCCTCGGCTCGAAACGTCTTGTATAAAATAAGTTTTATCTTCTAATACCATGCCGTTTTCTCTGAATTAAACATAATTTCTACTAATATTCACCATGGTAAATAATAAGTTTAATATATACGATTATATACATGATCAGAGACATGTATCATCATTTTATCGGACTCGTCATGTTGGCAATACTTTGGCAAGAGTATCGAATCAACTAACCTTCTTGAGTAAATGTAAGTCATGGAATTTGATACCTAATGGATTACGAATTAGATCATCCTATACACCCACGTCGGGTGGGAATGTAAGAATTCAACGCGACACTTATACTCTGGAGAGTAGCATCCTTCATGATAGTATTCTAGCCCTAAGACGAAAGAAAGCGGACCTTCAAAAAGAATTTAAATTTCTCTCTAACCGCCTCTCCAACACCCTTGATACTCAGATTTTATCAATTTTACTTGACGTTATCTCACGTTCTAACTCTAAAGAGTTCCAAGAAGCTAAATCTAAACATATCCGAAAATTCAACGAACTGTGCCTCAGACACGCTACAAGTAATCCGAAATCGAGACATCACATTGATCATCCATCTAACCCTTCTATAATCACCAACCTTTCTAATCGACAATTGACAACCGGCGAAACTTCGCTACTAGAAAAGGGTCTTAACTTCAAACCAACACAAACCAATCCCAATATCAATGATATCTATGCTACAACTGAAAATTTCTTACGCACTTCAAAACAATCCGATCAAGATAAACAGGAAATAAGGAGTCTAATCAAAAATTCGTTCAAACACGAGAAACAAGTGAAAAACTTAACTCCATCAAATCTAACCAAAATTGAAAGAACAGCTCTCAAATTCTTTAAAGAAAATAAGGACATTATTGTTTTAGAAGCGGATAAGGGTAAAAAAGTAGTTGTTATGGATAGACTTGATTATGTTCACAAGATGGCTGAGTCTTTAGATAAGAACAATTACTTAAAGCTAAAAAATGACTGTACTCAGGACATTGATAGGAAACTTAGGATTATTATAAATCAAGCGGTGAAATCAAAAGAAATTACGGAAAAGGAGAGATTTAGATTCTATAATGACAATGTTCAGACCCCTCATATTTATGGGAAACCCAAAATTCATAAGCCGAATAACCCACTACGAACTATAGTAGCTTCATATGGAAACCCAACGTACAACACGGGAAAAATTTTATGTAATATAATTTCCCCTTTAATTGGAAACAATATTTCTTGTTTAAAAAACTCTGAAGATTGTATTAAAAAACTAAAATCCCATTGCCCTGTCTTATCCCAGAATGACGTCTTAGGGAGTTTTGATATAACCGATATGTATGGTAGTATCCCTATAAATGAAGCCCTTAAATTATTGGAATCTAAATTGAGAAATGACCCTAATTTATTACAAAGATCTCCTCTTAAAATCAATACAATTCTTAAGCTTTCGGAATTATGTTTAAATAGTACTTATTTTGACTTTAATTCCCAAATTTATAAACAAAAAGACGGCCTAGCAATGGGGAATCCATTATCACCGGTTATAGCAAATCTCTTCGTGGAAAATCTAGAGGATACCATTTTTGGGTCGGACATGGACAAAAATCATTTGGCTTGCTGGCTTCGTTTTATGGATGATATATTTTTTGTATGGAAGGGAGACTTGGATTCATTAACGACTTTTCACAATGATTTAAATAATTTACATAACTCTATTCACTTCACTCTTGAACTAGAAGTTAACCACGAAATTCCTTTTTTAGACCTATTTATTAAAAATGTTAATGGTAAACTAACCTTTTCATTATTCCAAAAGCCTACTCATTCAAAAACCTTTTTAAACTTTAATTCAAACCACCCCAACCATGTAAAAACATCAGTCGTAAAAGGTTTAAAACACCATATTGAATCCATATCTGATAACCCAATTGCGGATAAATTAAAAATTAAAAATCAGTTAATTGAATCAGATTATCCAAAAACACTTATAGAAACCATATTTGACAGAAACTTAATCAGCATGCCTTCTGATATGAAAAGTAAACCTAAAGAGGAGGTTTTAGTTTTACCCTATATACCTAAAACCACAGAGAAACTTAAACGTATTTTGAAAAATTATAAAATAAACTTAGTATCAAAAACCACTAATATACTAAAAAATCAAATTTCTCATTTAAAACCTAAAATAGAAGATTCCGCCATTCGAGGCGTTATTTATGAAATCCCTTGCTCATGTGGAAAAACGTATATTGGTGAAACAAAACGTTCCATTTTAGACAGGATACGTGAACATAAATCCTGCGTGGCTAAGGGCGATATGAATAACGGAATTTCAAAACATATTTGGTCTACGTTAAACCACTCTATTAAATGGGATGATTACAAAATTTTAAAACGGGAAACCAATTGGTACAAAAGAAAATTCTATGAAGGATTGTATATTCGTAAACTAGGTAATTTAAATTTAGATAAAGGATGTCAAGAAGTAACTAATTGGGGTAATATTGTGATTTAAAATTTTATTTTATTTTATATTTATATTTTAATAATTCACACTGACTTACATATACTTTGGATTTATCGGTTACATTGATTCTATTACACACGTAAATTGTTAAAATCAGTAAAACTTTTGTTTATTTTTTAACACGCTGACCTTCTGCTCGCGTGATATTAGAACTTGAATATGGCGCGTGGTAAAATTTTAAATCAAATTAAAACTAACGAACGACTGAAGAAGAGCCTCGGCTCGAAACGTCTTGTATAAAATAAGTTTTATCTTCTAATACCATGCCGTTTTCTCTGAATTAAACATAATTTCTACAAATTTATATACTTATAATTTAACGAATCGTACATTCAAATCTGTTGGAGGAAAAAAGGTGAAATAATTTTGTCTATTTAAATATTCGAACTATTAATAAAAATTGCTTGGTGGGCCAACCCTTCCGATTTGGAAAAACCAAATAGCGAATGTAGATAAATATATAAATTGAACGCCAGTTTGGTCGATTCTCCAATTTATTAAAATTTTAAATGATACACGTCGCGATGAACAAGAACGGCCCCACCCCACGGATCAACCCTCACCCATCGAAATATTTCCACCCAAGCGAGATACCGCATCCCAAATTATCTCGAATCCAAATCTACCTCTCTTTCTCTCGGAGACTCCGATCATATTTATAGTGCGAGAGGGATTATAAGAGCTTCCACAGACAGAAACTCTTACGTATAAAAAGAATCTTGTATAAAAACCGGCGATCTGACTGAGAGGTGGCTGACGGCGGGTTCTTTGGCCCCTGGGACTTCTCTTATTTTTTGGCACCACACCCCAAATATTTCGGCAATACGAAATTCTAAGAAGCCCCGAAACTAGGATTACAATGTTGAATGTTGCGAGAGCGAAAAAAACTATAAAAAATAAAATACTAAATCCGTGAACAGGCAAAAAATCAAATCTTTAATATATTCGTGAAAGAAAAATGAAGTTTGAAGTATTCGCAATCACGAATGGTTCTTTCAAACACGCTACATGATTGAATTAAATCCTCATATGACGCTTATTGAGTGACTGACGTATCGAATTACTCGAAGATTATCGCGGTTCCCTAACCCGTCAGATAGACGTTACGAAGTTCTCAAGCACGCGAGTATCTCAATGTAGATACGGGTGAGGGCAGAGCCGCGCAAGAAATCTAGTGCTCGAGAAATACGAATAATTATTATTCTAGAAATCTAGAAATCCAAAATGATCATAAGAAATATGAGAAATCTAGATAAATAATACAAATCTCTGGAAATCCGAAGAAATTCAATATTTATTCTGATAAATATTGGAAATATTGAAAATGATCGGAAATATTTGAGAAATATCGAAAATACTTCAGGAATATCATCCATATTTGGGAAAAATCGGTAATTTTTAAGAGATACCGATAATATTTAAGAGAAACCGATAATATTTACGATATATCGATAATATTAATGAAATATCGATTATTTTAGAGAAATATCGGCCATATTTGGGAAAAATCGGTAATATTTAAGAGATACCGATAATATTTAAGAGAAATCGATAATTTTTACGATATATCGATAATATTTAAGAGATATCGATAATATTAATGAAATATCGATGATTTTAGAGAAATAACGATAATATTGAAGAAATATCGATAATATTACAGAAATATCGATAATATATTAAAGAGATATCGATAATATTGAAGAAATATCGGTAATATTGAAGAATTGTCGTCCATATATGAGAAATATCGGTAACATTTAAAAAAAATTGGCAATAATTGAGAAATCTCAGGAAATATTGGGAAATCCAAAAATACAGAAATACAACGAAAATATTCGAAATATAAATTTTTAAATGATAAATGTGGAGTACATTATTGCGCGAAGTGGCTCTCGCTTCATCGTGCGGGGCTCGGACTGAATACGTTCTCCAAAATATATTAATGAACGGCCAGGCTTCTGTTTCTGCCTCGTGTCGAAAGGATTCTCTGGCGTTTAAATTCTAATCCATCAACTTCAAACGGATGATCTCAGCCGCAGTAGGTTGCGGTGATGGGATGTGGCCACTCGAAACTCCATACGCGAAGCTCTTGACACTCGCAGATTGAAATGGATTATTGATATCGGAAACGTTTAAAATGATCGGGCGTGGTTGGGATGTTCAATTTAATGCTATTCAGTCTTGATTCGCTCTCTGCGCCGACTGAATCGGCAGCTTCAGGGCCCACAACAAATCAATTTCAGCTCCCTTTTGACTGCTGCAGAATTTATCGCTAAAGGGCTGCGGAATGAATAAAAAGATTTTACAATTTTAGTATTTCAATTTAGATTAACTACCCCCACGTACGTCAATGAAAAAAATTATATTATCTACTAGAACTGATGGTGTTCTGCTAAGTGGATCAAATCGTCTTAGATCCCTAGCTTTTAATCCAAAAATTATTTAAATTAATTAATTGAGAAAATATGGTTATGCGTTTTTAACGAATTCATGTACTTAACTTAATATACTAGAAAAAGTTTACATATTTATATATTAGATATAGTCTAGCTGATAATTATTATTATTATTATATATTTATATATTTATATATTTATATATTTATATATTTATATATTTATATATTTATATATTTATATATTTATATATTTATATATTTATATATTTATATATTTATATATTTATATATTTATATATTTATATATTTATATATTTATATATTTATATATTTATATATTTATATATTTATATATTTATATATTTATATATTTATATATTTATATATTTATATATTTATATATTTATATATTTATATATTTATATATTTATATATTTATATATTTATATATTTATATATTTATATATTTATATATTTATATATTTATATATTTATATATTTATATATTTATATATTTATATATTTATATATTTATATATTTATATATTTATATATTTATATATTTATATATTTATATATTTATATATTTATATATTTATATATTTATATATTTATATATTTATATATTTATATATTTATATATTTATATATTTATATATTTATATATTTATATATTTATATATTTATATATTTATATATTTATATATTTATATATTTATATATTTATATATTTATATATTTATATATTTATATATTTATATATTTATATATTTATATATTTATTTATATATTTATATATTTATATATTTATATATTTATATATTTATATATTTATATATTTATATATTTATATATTTATATATTTATATATTTATATATTTATATATTTATATATTTATATATTTATATATTTATATATTTATATATTTATATATTTATATATTTATATATTTATATATTTATATATTTATATATTTATATATTTATATATTTATATATTTATATATTTATATATTTATATATTTATATATTTATATATTTATATATTTATATATTTATATATTTATATATTTATATATTTATATATTTATATATTTATATATTTATATATTTATATATTTATATATTTATATATTTATATATTTATATATTTATATATTTATATATTTATATATTTATATATTTATATATTTATATATTTATATATTTATATATTTATATATTTATATATTTATATATTTATATATTTATATATTTATATATTTATATATTTATATATTTATATATTTATATATTTATATATTTATATATTTATATATTTATATATTTATATATTTATATATTTATATATTTATATATTTATATATTTATATATTTATATATTTATATATTTATATATTTATATATTTATATATTTATATATTTATATATTTATATATTTATATATTTATATATTTATATATTTATATATTTATATATTTATATATTTATATATTTATATATTTATATATTTATATATTTATATATTTATATATTTATATATTTATATATTTATGTATTTATATATTTATATATTTATATATTTATATATTTATGTATTATTTATTTATTTATTTGTGTATTTTATTTTTTTATATAACCATAGAGAAAATTGTTTAAAGCGAGAATTTTCAATCAAATTTATTGTCTTCTACTTCGTCATCATTTCCCTCTGACATAAGTCTCCTGGTACAAACTTATGTAACATAACCACTCATAAGTATGCCATAAATGTAATTTATTTAATGAAATATTGTTCCCGGGATATGACTTGAAAACGCGGAGAATTCCTGGCTTTGACCAATTCTGTAATTTAGCTCTCGATCATGAGATTTGTTTCTACGGTAACGTTTTCAATAGCACAAAGATTATAAAAACTTACTTTTTTGAGTGCGTGAAACAAGGTTTCATTGAAATATTTTCTATTAAAATGTTTCATATTGCATAGACATTAGGAAAACAGAGACTAGGATTTAAATCAAACTAAACAATTTATTCAAGGCGTCACATTTTCGAAAAATTGTTTTTTCTCGGAAACTAGACTTGTCATACCAAGAAAGTATTTAGGTTTACAGAGAACATGTAGCAGCAACTTTAACCTTTTTTTATGATCCCCAGAAGGTATTATCCACCTTCAAGGAGAGACAGAACCAAGAAAAGGGGAAAGATTACTCGAGAAAGGATGTGGTTTATCTCTACTCACCCCAATGAATTCTTGAGCATACTTAAAGGGGAACGGCCAAGCTTTTTCAAATATCGCCTTATTTGCATATCAAAAGATCAACAAGACGTTCAATATACTTACACGTACCTTATTTTGTCTTGAAAAAATTGTTTTTGGCCTAAAATGTTGAAACGCCAAGTATTTGGGTTTCAATTTTAGCCGCCATCTGAACGTATATCGCCAGCGCCAGCAGCACCTTAGTGAGCGATTTGCGAACTATTCTAACTTTTAAAATCGCGCAATTTAGGCTTAGGTCTCGTATAACTGGAACGCGCCGCGCGTGCAAAACAAATCTTTCGCGTCTTCAGCAGCGCGTGCTTTTATGTTGTTTTTCTGTCTCACCAATTTCTCACCAGGTGTCGCGGGGGACGCGCGCTTTTCAATTTCCCGAAATTTCTTTATTTTATTAAAAATTAACCACTTAATATTTTATGCGAGGGGCTGATCACTCCGCGTAATCGGTGTACAGAGCCATTCCTTTGACTGTACTAATGGGATTACGCGTAATCTTTGAAGTCCCTGCCTTTGGCAGTGGTAATCTAAGCTCAATCCGGTGTACAGATTTTCTAAGAGTGGTTAGCCCCTCGATTGATGCGGTTTTCGCTATAAATTTTTGTTTTTAACGGGCTATAGGTCTATCTAACTGGTTAAAGCTTGACCGTTCCCATTTAATATTAAAAAGGACGCGTAGAAGTAACTAAGAATTATGAAAATACTGGAAACATGAAGTAATACTTCTCAAACTCAGTGAATTGACTGGCGCAATCTAGTGCCTACTTTTTCATACAGTCGCGGAAAATAAAGTATACCAATTATAATTTATTATTATTATTATTATTTATTGTTATTATTATTTATGGTTATTATTATTATATATTGTTATTATTATTATTTATTGTTATTATTATTTATGGTTATTATTATTATATATTGTTATTATTATTATTATTATTATTATTTATTGTTATTATTATTATTTTATATTTATAATTAAAAATAATTCAGCTAGCGATTACAAATGAAAACAATATCTTCCCATTTTTTAATCTTCTTTCAAAGATAGGGCAATATATTCCACTTTTGCAATATCCAGATGGAGCCACAGACACATTTTGAGGGGCGTTTCCATTCTGAGAAGTATAACATCATGGCAGCGAGGGACAATGTTATCGTACATATTTCTTAGTTACTTCTGTGTATTCTTGATATGATTATGTTACTCGCGCTAATGCCAAAATAGGATCGCCCACGGTCAATGTAATACAACCGCTATCTTAACTTTGAACGCCGCTAACATCTGACGTAAAAAGCGCTTTCCGAAGCTGACGATAGACGGCAGCACGCAACAATCGAGCGAGTGCCCCTGAGAGAGTCGATTACCTTTTTAACTCTGACGGATCGGTCTATTTAGAAACCGGTGCGCCTCGCGAGCAAACACGACGCGAAAAAATACGCGAATTACTTAACGATACAGGTAGAAGAAGAACGGTTATTGCTCAAGAACGTCAATGGCTTTGCCCTCCTCCCTCCTAGTTCCGGGGTACCGGACCGTCTTTCCAAAAGGAATCGGCCCGGGACGCGAGAGTACCCCGCTCCTCCAAAAAAATGCCGCGGCCCCGACCCCATTCATAAGTATTAGGCAACGTTTAAACATACTTCAGGGCGACAATGTAACCCAGAGAGCGGAACAATTACGCCAGGGAGACTCGTCTCCATTTTTCGTCACTAGATGGGGCCCCTTTTCAAACGGCTTCTTCGCTGCGGGGGAAAGAACGCACCCGGCCAAAACGTCATCGTAAAATGTCCCCGTCCGCTCGAGATACTTCTTAACTTAGCATCTACTTCGGGCGCGACGGAACGCGGAAATGCACGCTGGAACCGGGGAATGGTACGTTTCGAAGTGGCGGACTGAGGCGACAGCGAAGACGATATCCTTGGGCACGGTTAAAGTCTACTTCTTAACAACTTCTAGTAATGGGCGGGTTTGAAATATCAAGCGAAGAAAAAATCGCGGGGTTCTTTATGGTAAGGTTAAGATTGTTCCTTTCGAAGCCGGTGAGATGGTAAGGTCGGCGTCGTCCGCTACTGGGCGAGATGGCAGTTAACCCCGGGTTGCCCCCTAAAGACCGTTACGCACTGTGACGCAACGGGTATCTAGTTTCTTTGACGCGAAATCTTTCTCACTGTGGGCCATCGTTTTCTTTACATTCTGCAGTTAAGCAATTCTTCCCATGGCGGCTTTCTTAGACGAAGCCCAGTTCCTTACCGACCTTAAAAGCTAACCGAATTTCAATACGGTTATCACAGGGGGTTTTCCAAATCGTTGAAGCATCTACCAATACCTCTTCTTCTTTGTACCCCAGACGATGTACAAACCAGAAAGTGGTAATGTTCGGAAGAAACTAAATTGTTCCGAGTACCCTGTGGTTTTCATTCAAGGTTAAGTGAAAATTAGCGAAAACAAACATAATTAAAACGCGTAAAAACACGTTCGGAATTAATAAACGTAAACAAATGACGCCCCCAATGTTTACGTAATACTCCCCAAAAGGGGCGTATTGTATTTCGAATCCTTTCATCTTGGCGAGGAGGAAATTACAGGCTTTAACTTCGGAGTATAATTACTATGTTTTGGGAGAGCTCTTCTTCACGGAATCTAAAATTGTTGCTTTCATCCCAGGTCATCCCTAGGAATGTAGACTTAGATAAGAGCTTAGGATCAGTGGCGTTGTTAGATTATTCTTGGGGGTAGGTTTTAGCCCCAAAATTTTAAAATTAAACTGTCGCAGCCCAATGAAAATTTACATAAAATCTAATATATTTCTTTGTACAAGTAAAATAGGTGTTTCTATAAAATAAAACAATAAAAATTAGAATTATAAAATGTTTTCATCCGCGTCACGAGCGCCAGTTATTTAAGTGTTTTACATCGTCACATGACCTCCCGTATTTTATAGAAACACCTATTCGAATCTGTGTTCGAATTAAAAACATTCTATTGTCATATACTACAAACCTTTACCAATTAAAGTGTGACTGATTTCGACAATACTTATTAATAATAATAGTCCTTCTTATATCTATCAGCTGAACTTGTGAAACCTATTACACAGAGTAGTTAACCCTTATAGGACTAGCAAACTCTTAATATCATTTCTCTGTTTGCAAAAAAAATTAAAAAAGGTTTTTAAAGAAAGACTTTTTTAAAATGAAGATAATTAATTAACTATAATTATTTACCGTCCTTTGATATACCGTGATGCTATTTCAAAATTTGTAAGTGTAACATGGACAAAGAAATTAACGATTTCATACAGTGGGCGTTGTAATAAATTTTTGGTCTCCTTGGAGTGAGAAAAATAAAACCATAAAAGGTATACAACAAAAATTCAGAAGGTCAATCCCCCTCCCAAAATAGTGACCCCAAATTCAAAAAACAATCTTTGCCACTGCTTCCAATCAAAGGGAGACAGTCGATCTTAACGACGGGGATTTTCAAAATCGGGAGGTCTCAGATCGTAGAAATTCCTCGGCGGCTATTGTAAAAATAATTATCTTTTCGTTAATGGTAAATTAATTAAAGCGGTCGTTTCCTTAATTGTTTCCAAACAGATTTAGCGGCCAGAGTCGTCAGCGTAATCGAGCGACTAATGAAACGAAGAGAGTAAATCTTTTTCAAAACGTTTAAATCAAAAAACCTTTTATTCGGGGTATCAGATATCCGGGTATCTGAATTCAACAAATTTAAATTGTGGTTTATTCTTAAAATTTTTGAGTGTTTATACTTCAATATTATGTTTATCGTATTATTTTATTTATTTTTAATAGTTATTAAAGATATACTTAACTTTGACAAATGTTTCAGCAATTGCCCACGGCAATGTAATATTATTTAGATATTTTTTATAATTTTTCCTTTTGTATTTTTAATTTTTCTTATTTACATTTTCGCGATATAAACCCAGTATAAGGCTTCCCCGGGCCCCGATAAAAACCATAATGCCGGGCCCCACGACTGCCGTTATGTTATTACTGGAGATAGCTCTACATTTTCGTGAGTTAAACCCAGTAGAAGGCTACCTCGGGCCCCCCAGGCTGCACGGGCCCCGATAAAAACCATAAATCCGGGCCCCACGACAGCCGTTATGTTATTACTGGAGATAGCTCTACATTTTCGTTAGATAAACACAGTAGAAGGCTACCCCGGGCCCCCCAGGCTGCACGGGCCCCGATAAAAACCATAATGCAGGGCCCCACGACAGCCGTTATGTTATTACTGGAGATAGCTCTACATTTTCGTGAGTGAAACCCAGTAGAAGGCTACCCCGGGCCCCCCAGGCTGCATGGGCCCCGGTATCGGTTCCTCCTTCTCCGACAACACGGGATGGTAGTACTTTAAATAGGCATTAAACGTCCGTAAACGCTGTTATTTCGCACACGAAAACGCGGCGATTTCGATCGTGTCGCTTTGGCTGGCATCCCAATCGAAGCGGGCGTCAGAGGCGGCGGATAATTTGGCAGAAGAGAAAGTCGAAACTCCGATCCGCGGCGCTGGTTGGATCTAACATTACCAGCTTGTCTGACGGTTCCAGACATACCTCCGCTCGGAGAGCCGACGTTGGAGAGCGAGGTAAACGACCTGGATCTCTCTGTGCTAGGAACAGCGCGCCGCTAGATTTAAAATAGATTCTTTCCCTTTTAGATCTCGATCGACTCTTCGGCAACAGACCCTCCGCGCAGGTGTATCCGCACCACCTCCTCTTCGTCCAAAGTGCCCTTTTTCACCCCCCCCCCCCCGGGAGAAGCTTTATGGATACGTTAATCCCCCCCCTCACTTACTCCGTTTGCCAAATATTTTCACTACATTTTCGAAAACCTCAAAATAGCGATCTGAACTATAGGATTTCATTATTTCTAGGTCTAGAATATGTAATTCTTCTTCTTCATTGATCAGGCTAGTCTAATCATAATTCTCAGATATCTGAAGATAATCAGTTAGTCGGATCGAGTTAATCTTTTATATTTCCCCTCAGTCACCAATCTGATTTCCAATTGTATCTGATTCATTCTCCCAAGTAACCGATCTGAACAGATCCGCTATAATTACCAGTTAGCGGAATGGTTATCTTGCTTAAACGTTTGGTTTATATAATCTTGTGGAGAGCAAATTAAAATAAACAGTAAATAAATTTTTTAAAGGAATTTAATCCGGGGATATATAAAAATATATAATTGACATCTACTGGTCCTCTTACAGTCATTTTACAAAGAGTTTGGGTTAGTTTCAGGTTTAAACTATCTATTCGGAATTTTAACCAAAGTCAACGAATTTGAAAATACATATAATCTGAACTATCTGAATTATTTAATCGGCTCAGACACAGACAACCTACCCCAAAAACTTCAGGTTAAAGGTAATAATTAGTGCAGGGAGCTGTTGGCTCACGTCGAATGAGGGGCTTGCCACCACCCTCCTACACATTGTAACCCGGCCACATGAATTAATGGCTTTAAATGCCGCTTGATGACTTAGGCTAGGGTATTAGCCTAGCTGATTATTATTATTATTATTACATGTATCGCTGGTAGTAATTAAAAAAAATATATGACTCGAATGTGATACGGCTTTTTGAAGACCGCGCCATCTCACGGCAAGTAGAGTCAGGTTTGAAGGTACAAAATATATCGTAGAAGCTGGTTCGCGTAGGACCTTTAATTTTAATTTCGTAAAATAAAGAATTTACTTGCGCTATTTTATGTTTGCTGTAAAAAAGGCCACATAACTTTTGATACACCTTTTTTCTTGGGATAGGTGGTCTGTTGTTCAAATAACGCTACTAGTCCAGTTATCAGAACATCGGTATTTACGCCCAGATATTATCAAATCAATGGATATTGGTCAAAATTCAAACCAGATATTATCAAATCAATGGATATTGGTCAAAATTCAAACCAGATATTATCAAATCAATGGATATTGGTGAAAATTCAAACCAGATATTATCAAATCAATGGATATTGGTCAAAATTCAAATTAGATATTATAAAATCAATGGATATTGGTCAAAATTCAAACCAGATATTATCAAATCAATGGATATTGGTCAAAATTCAAACCAGATATTATCAAATCAATGGATATTGGTCAAAATTCAAACCAGATATTTTACACCCAGGCCACCTGGAAAAATATTAATTTCAGGCCCCAATAGATCCGTAACTATAGGGAAATAGCTATCCATTTTATGCGGAGAAGTATACCTGGTTTGTTTCAAATCGGGCCCCGAAGCTGCACGGGCCCCGGTAATTTGTACCGGCTTCCCCCCTCTCTTGTCGGGCCAGATTAAATTAATCTGACTAACTGATTATCTTATGATATCTGAATAAATTATGAGCTGAGTCACCTGATCAAGTGGCTGTACAAAGTACTAGATTCGACAATGATTTGAAATTAGAGAGGTTAAGCGAAAATAAAACGTCAAGATATAACGCGAAAACACTCCATAATTTATCAATTTAGTTTTTCAAATGATGAGTACCACCTGTTTACAAATATACTAATTGGTTGTGGTTACGTTTATACTTTGCAGTTAACTATTTAAAAATTTCAAGATCCAAGTCATATTTCTGTCGAGATTATGTTATACTTTGTATAAATATTCAGTGCACAAACTTGTCAAAGTGCTTTACAATGTTACAACTAAAGAAATCTATTAAATCTTATTAATATTAATTAACAATGTTAAGATAAATAAGTTGTTATTTTTTACCACTTTATATGTTAAAATTTGTAGGTCGTAGTTTAAATTGGAGCCGTATAAAATCAGTGTAAAATAACATAAAATTAAAATTAAATGATAAAAATGTGGGAAAATAAATTATACTCAATAATATTTGAAGGTATATGTACGAAATTTAAATAAAACTTCTACGCGACATTAATCAGACGTATACACTCCTGTGCAAGTTTACTAGTTCACGTTTTAGAGGAGACTTAACTTGTTTATTATCACTACACGCTTTGGGTACAACAGCATTATTGACCATAACAAGTAGGGGTATTTTGACCTTCAAAACAATATAGCACCTCAAAAAAACGAAGGTCAACGCTCCACGAACCAATCGTATAAAATTAACATTAAGAGACGAAAATATTAGCTTTATTTTTTTTTAAATTGCATTTGCATAGTATAACAACAAAACCGGAATTTGAGAGATGCTTTGTTGAAAAATAAAATCTCGATAAGCTCTCGTTTAAATCGGGAGGATCGTGTTTGCCACGAAGAATTTAGACTCTTTCGGAATTGACCTTTTCATATTTGGAAGTCTCGGCGATTTGGGTAATTAATCCGTCCGCTCTGGGAACGCGGCGAGCCCGAGGCGACCAGTTCGAGGCAGCCGCTCCGCGCAAACGCCTTAAAACGACACACGGATGCATTCTTAATGGTGGCAAAAAGTGTCTCCAGTGTCTCCACTCTTCTGAAAAGTTCTAGTGAGAAGAACAGGTTGTCTAGAGAGACAGGGAGAATCCATTGACATCGCGCGCGACGTCAATTATACGTCACGCGGGGATCCCCGGTTCGTATCAGCTCCATACCGGTACCCTTAATGAAGACCCACCCCAAAACCGGGTACGAGTTATTTCGACCAAACGTACGCGACAATATTTTAAATGGGTTTTTTGGGTGGTATTTAGCGTGTCGATTTAATATTTAGCTCTGTGGTATTTCAGGGAAAACGGACCAGGGGCGTGATTCTACTCTTATCGTTAGCTACTTAACGAAAATAATTTTTCGTTAGCTAATATAATTTCAATGGAGCCAACGAAAATTTTCTTTCGTTAACTCCTAACGATAAGAGTAGAATCACGCCACAGGTTGGGTTCATAAAAAACTTTATTCTAAAAGGTCGGCTTGTATCTATAGTTTTTAATATAAATTGTCTGATTTCTCCTACGGTTGGATTGCGCCTATTAGATTTCATTCTAAATTGTCTGAATGCATTTATGGTCGGATTGTATCTATTGGTTTTCATTTTAAATCGTCGCGATTCAGCTATCGTCCAAATGAAAAGTCTATTAGGTTTCATTCTAATTGTAGGTATGCGGCTATTGGTTTTCATTCTAAATTGACTGAATGCGTTTATGGTCGGACTTCCTTATACATAGGTTTTCATTCTAAATTGTCGAAATGCATCTATTGGTTTTCATTCTCAATTGTCGAAATGCATCGATTGGTTTTCATTCTAAATTGTCGAAATGCATCTATTGGTTTTCATTCTTAATTGCCGAAATTCATCTATCGGTTTTCCTTCTAAATTGTCGAAATGCATCTATTGGTTTTCCTTCTAAAATGTCGAAATGCATCTATTGGTTTTCATTCTCAATTGTCGAAATGCATCGATTGGTTTTCATTCTAAATTGTCGAAATGCATCTATTGGTTTTCATTCTCAATTGTCGAAATGCATCCATTGGTTTTCATTCTAAATTGTTGAAATGCATCTATCAGTTTTCATTCTTAATTGCCGAAATTCATCTATTGGTTTTCCTTCTAAATTGTCGAAATGCATCTATTGGTTTTCATTCTCAATTGTCGAAATGCATCTATTGGTTTTCCTTCTAAATTGTCGAAATGCATCTATTGGTTTTCCTTCTAAATTGTCGAAATGCATCTATTGGTTTTCATTCTCAATTGTCGAAATGCATCGATTGGTTTTCATTCTAAATTGTCGAAATGCATCTATTGGTTTTCATTCTAAATAGTCGAAATGCATCCATTGGTTTTCATTCTAAATTGTTGAAATGCATCTATCAGTTTTCATTCTTAATTGCCGAAATTCATCTATTGGTTTTCCTTCTAAATTGTCGAAATGCATCTATTGGTTTTCATTCTCAATTGTCGAAATGCATCTATTGGTTTTCATTCTAAATTGTTGAAATGCATCTATCAGTTTTCATTCTTAATTGCCGAAATTCATCTATTGGTTTTCCTTCTAAATTGTCGAAATGCATCTATTGGTTTTCATTCTCAATTGTCGAAATGCATCTATTGGTTTTCATTCTAAATTGTCGAAATGCATCTATTGGTTTTCCTTCTCAATTGTCGAAATGCATCCATTGGTTTTCATACTTAATTGTCGAAATGCATCTATCAGTTTTCATTCTAAATTGTTGAAATGCTTCTATTGGTTTTCATTCTCAATTGTCGAAATGCATCGTTTGGTTTTCATTCTAAATTGTTGAAATGTATCTATTGGTTTTCCTTCTAAATTGTCGAAATGTATCTATTGGTTTTCATTCTTAATTGCCGAAATTCATCTATCGGTTTTCCTTCTAAATTGTCGAAATGCATCTATTGGTTTTCCTTCTAAAATGTCGAAATGCATCTATTGGTTTTCATTCTCAATTGTCGAAATGCATCGATTGGTTTTCATTCTAAATTGTCGAAATGCATCTATTGGTTTTCATTCTCAATTGTCGAAATGCATCCATTGGTTTTCATTCTAAATTGTTGAAATGCATCTATCAGTTTTCATTCTTAATTGCCGAAATTCATCTATTGGTTTTCCTTCTAAATTGTCGAAATGCATCTATTGGTTTTCATTCTCAATTGTCGAAATGCATCTATTGGTTTTCCTTCTAAATTGTCGAAATGCATCTATTGGTTTTCCTTCTAAATTGTCGAAATGCATCTATTGGTTTTCATTCTCAATTGTCGAAATGCATCGATTGGTTTTCATTCTAAATTGTCGAAATGCATCTATTGGTTTTCATTCTAAATAGTCGAAATGCATCCATTGGTTTTCATTCTAAATTGTTGAAATGCATCTATCAGTTTTCATTCTTAATTGCCGAAATTCATCTATTGGTTTTCCTTCTAAATTGTCGAAATGCATCTATTGGTTTTCATTCTCAATTGTCGAAATGCATCTATTGGTTTTCATTCTAAATTGTTGAAATGCATCTATCAGTTTTCATTCTTAATTGCCGAAATTCATCTATTGGTTTTCCTTCTAAATTGTCGAAATGCATCTATTGGTTTTCATTCTCAATTGTCGAAATGCATCTATTGGTTTTCATTCTAAATTGTCGAAATGCATCTATTGGTTTTCCTTCTCAATTGTCGAAATGCATCCATTGGTTTTCATACTTAATTGTCGAAATGCATCTATCAGTTTTCATTCTAAATTGTTGAAATGCTTCTATTGGTTTTCATTCTCAATTGTCGAAATGCATCGTTTGGTTTTCATTCTAAATTGTTGAAATGTATCTATTGGTTTTCCTTCTAAATTGTCGAAATGTATCTATTGGTTTTCATTCTAAATTGTCGAAATGCATCTATCAGTTTTCATTCTAAATTGTCGAAATGCATCGATTGGTTTTCATTCTAAATTGTCGAAATGCATCTATCATTTTTCATTCTAAATTGTCGAAATGCATCTATCAGTTTTCATTCTAAATTGTCGAAATGCATCGATTGGTTTTCATTCTCAATTCTCGAAATGAATCGATTGGTTTTCATTCTAAATTGTCGAAATGGATCGATTGGTTTTCATTCCAAATTGATGGAATGCTTTTATGGACAGTTTGCACAGGTCAACTAGCTCTCATTCTAAATAATAAGAATGAACATATTGTCGGGTTTCTCTCTAAAATGTCACATTTAAAAATATGCTACAAAGAAAAGGATTTTAAATGTAACTCACGTACACCTAACTCATGTTTATGAATTTTTCCACATAAATATATTAAAATATTTATAAATACAAGTAGATAAAAATTATAATTATTATTTCCTGTGGTCTTCGAAGGGCTTGTAAAATAAAATTTTAATTTTTTATACAAGATACTTTAAAACTAAATTAACATAATTTTAAGTAATCTCTTTAGTACATCACTTTCAAGCTACATATTCCAACCAGGCCCGACTAGAGTGAGGTGGAGTAGTTGGTAAAAAATAACAAGGTCCCCTGAAGCCTTGCGGGCCGGGTTTAAACGCTTCCCTTACGTTTATCACTGTAAACGTATCGATACCTCCAGTAATAACGGATCTATTGGGGCCCTGAATAGTTGTGAATATGATAACAGGGCTCCGTGCAACGTGGCGGGCCCGTGATTGAACCATTCGCCCAAGTTTATCCTCTTAAGCGTATAGATATTTTCATTAATAACGAATTTATTGGGGCCCTGAGAAGTTGTGAAAAAAATAACAGGGGTCTGTGCAACATGACTTAAGGGGCCCGATATTGTAGTTTATGCGTGGGCCCGGGCCCGTGTTTGACTTTAGCGGCCCGATATATATTGTAGTTTATACTGGGGCGCGGGCCCGCGTTTGACTTTAGCGGCCCGATATTGTAGTTTATACTGGGGCGCGGGCCCGCGTTTGACTTTAGCGGCCCGATATTGTAGTTTATACTGGGGCGCGGGCCCGCGTTTGACTTTAGTGGCCCGATATTGTAGTTAATACTGGGGCGCGGGCCCGAGTTTGACTTTAGCGGCCCGATAGTGTAGTTAATACTGGGGCGCGGGCCCGCGTTTGACTTTAGCGGCCCGATAGTGTAGTTAATACTGGGGCGCGGGCCCGCGTTTGACTTTAGCGGCCCGATAGTGTAGTTAATACTGGGGCGCGGGCCCGCGTTTGACTTTAGCGGCCCGATATTGTAGTTAATACTGGGGCGCGGGCCCGCGTTTGACTTTAGCGGCCCGATATTGTAGTTAATACTGGGGCGCGGGCCCGCGTTTGACTTTAGCGGCCCGATAGTGTAGTTAATACTGGGGCGCGGGCCCGCGTTTGACTTTAGCGGCCCGATATTGTAGTTAATACTGGGGCGCGGGCCCGCGTTTGACTTTAGCGGCCCGATAGTGTAGTTAATACTGGGGCGCGGGCCCGCGTTTGACTTTAGCGGCCCGATATTGTAGTTAATACTGGGGCGCGGGCCCGCGTTTGACTTTAGCGGCCCGATAGTGTAGTTAATACTGGGGCGCGGGCCCGCGTTTGACTTTAGCGGCCCGATAGTGTAGTTAATACTGGGGCGCGGGCCCGCGTTTGACTTTAGCGGCCCGATAGTGTAGTTAATACTGGGGCGCGGGCCCGCGTTTGACTTTAGCGGCCCGATATTGTAGTTAATACTGGGGCGCGGGCCCGCGTTTGACTTTAGCGGCCCGATAGTGTAGTTAATACTGGGGCGCGGGCCCGCGTTTGACTTTAGCGGCCCGATAGTGTAGTTAATACTGGGGCGCGGGCCCGCGTTTGACTTTAGCGGCCCGATAGTGTAGTTAATACTGGGGCGCGGGCCCGCGTTTGACTTTAGCGGCCCGATATTGTAGTTAATACTGGGGCGCGGGCCCGCGTTTGACTTTAGCGGCCCGATAGTGTAGTTAATACTGGGGCGCGGGCCCGCGTTTGACTTTAGCGGCCCGATAGTTTAGTTAATACTGGGGCGCGGGCCCGCGTTTGACTTTAGCGGCCCGATATTGTAGTTTTTAAAGCTACCCGGTCTCTGATTGAAACGGAAAAAACCTAGTAAAAATATGATCCGAAATTGTGAACGGGATCTCTCGTCAATATCCAGTTGGGAAGCAACCATAACGGGAGCGATTCGACTGTGAACGGTTTATTTATAGAGGACATTGTGAAGGTGCGCTGGCATCCCTGGGATCAGGGCAACAGAACGCACCACGCTCTCGGGAACAATATCAAGAAGAACAGTTATAGTAAGTTCACCTCCCGACGGCAGGAATATCTAAGACGGGGTACGCTCGGCGCGTTTTATAGCCAGGGTCTTACATCATAGACCATTAACCTCGTTTCGTTCAGGGGGGGTTCCATGAAGGAAAAGAAGCTCTTGCCACTAAGCCAACAAAAAATCGACAAGAATCTCTTTGCGGAGCAATGTCACACCGAATGCTAAGTTACGTCTTATCCGTTGCTATACACGCGCAATTGGATAAAATGACAACGCTACCGCTACAAAATAGAGCTTGGAAAAGGTTAACGCGGAGGGTTTCCCGAAATAGCGTCAGGGACTACTTTCGGGACAAAGAACTTCTTGCCATTAACCGCATTTTTAGTTAACCTCAAAGTTCACCCAATCGGAATTTATAAGGAACCACTCGAGAGAAAGTTACCGTTTCAACCTTTGGTTTAACTGAATGTTTAGTTACGTTTTCTGCCATCAGATGGCGGTAAAGATCAGCTAGGCTAGGCTGATCACCCTAGGCCCAAGTCGTCTATCGACTTTTAATGCCTTTAATTCATATAACCGGGTTGCTGGTGGAAAGCCCTTCATGCCACGCGAGCCAACAGCTCCTATACTATTACTGTTAACCTCAACAAGTTTTTATAGAAGGGGAAACCGAAGATCTCGGGGGAAAACCACTTAAACCACTGGGGAGAGAACTAGCAAACTCAACGCGGAAGGAGTTGTTCCGAGTTTTCACCCAGTGTCACAAACTGGGATCGAACCCAGCTCCTCTTGCTGCGAGGCGAAGATTCCAAATCAACTCGCTGTATGGTTAGAGTACTGCTCAAATTAATTGTTTGCGAACATAAAGGTTTGGGTTCGTGTAGTAGGTAAAAAGGACTTTCTAAACAAATCGAGGTAACCAGCGTAAAACGTAAACTTAAGCAGTATTTAAAGTCCCTGCTGCTTGGTTTTGAGCTTGTTGCAGCCAACTTCCAGGGCCTAGTAGGCCACACTTTGAAGCTCTCTGGCGGTCTTTTAACTCATCGTAGGAAAATGGGGAAAAACAGGCATACTTCTCAACTCACCCCCTACAACTCCTTCAAATTTGTGCATAACCTTTTGAAACACCGTGTATATGGCGCTGTAAATATCGAGAAAGGTTAACTTAAAACACCAATTTTAAATATTTTTTATAAAATAATCAAAATTTTAAATAGAAAATGTACTCTGGATATAATTAAATTATTACCAATTTAACAAAAGGAAACAAACTCATCCAATTATCTTACGCCATTCTCATTAAAAATGAATTTTAAAATTGTCAAACTGTAAGGTTTATCAAGGTTTATTAAAACCACAATTAAAAAAACATAGCTTTGAACAAATTCGTGGATTTAATTAATATCGACAGAAATAATTATTCTATGAAACACCAAACAACTAGGGAAATTGATCAAAAAATGACATAAGCCTCTTTATTCAGAAATGTATCATATATCTCTTATACAAGAAAGTATCTATACTCGAAATCAATGTTAATAATAATCAGCTAGGCTAATACCCAAGGCACCATATTAGGCCTACGTCATCAAGCGACTTTTAAATCCATTAATTCAGGTGGCCCGGTTACAACGCGTAGGAGGGTGGTGGCAAGCCCTTCATGCCACGCGAGCCAACGTGAGGCAACTAAAGCGGTTGGTATTTCACATTATTAAACATCCGAGTAGCTTCATTATCTGACCAATAGATGACCTTAGTCCTCTTCCGTTTTTTAAAGAACACCCACAGAAAAAAAATTATCTCGCAACTTATGGACTTGGCATTCAAGCGCGCCCAGAAAAATCATCATGTTCATTTCGAGGTTAATTTACGTAGAAAAAATGGCAGTTTTACATTCAGTCGTTAGTCCTTAGTTGTAAATTCTTTTAAAACAGGGTTGCCATGAGCTTTTTAATGTAGAAGTGGATGTTTTTACCGTTGACGGTGGTTGAGGTACTTGCTTTAAATTCAATTTTTAAGTGAGAAAATATTAATTATATTACAAGCCATTTCAAGCTCTTTCTCTGTTTTAGTGGCAGACAATAAATTTGACCTAACTCTAATAGAATAATATTTCAGATAGATAACTTTATCTAGCGGACGATATTCCCGGCGGAGCTCGAAAAATCCCCGCCTTTGGTAGTGGTGGAAGGTAACAGTGCTTTCGAGTATAGGCTAGAGTCCATTCAGATAAATAAAATAATATAATAATATTTATAGAATATTAAATATATGATGTATTTATTATTATTTATTTTTATAGCATATTAAATATACGATGTATTTATTATTATTTATTTTTATAGAATATTAAATATACGATGTATTTATTATTATTTATTTTTATAGAATATTAAATATACGATGTATTTATTATTATTTATTTTTATAGAATATTAAATATACGATGTATTTATTATTATTTATTTTTATAGAATATTAAATATACGATGTATTTATTATTATTTATTTTATAGCATATTAAATATATGATGTATTTATTATTATTAATTTTTTAGAATATTAAATATATGATGTGTTTATTATTCATTTTTATAGAATATCTATTATGATGTATTTAATATAATTTATTACTTATTTTTATAGAATATTTAATATAATGTATTTAATATAATTTTTTACTTATTTTTATGATGTATTTAATATAATTTATTACTTATTTTTATAGAATATTTAATACAATGTATTTAATATGATTTTTTACTTATTTTTATAGAATATTTATTATGATGTATTTAATATAATTTATTACTTATTTTTATAGAATATTAAATATAACATGTTTTTATTATCATTTATTTGTATAGAATATTAAATATAACATGTTTTTATTATCATTTATTTGTATAGAATATTAAATATAACATGATTTTATTATCATTTATTTGTATAGAATATTAAATATAACATGTTTTTATTATCATTTATTTGTATAGAATATTAAATATAACATGATTTTATTATCATTTATTTGTATAGAATATTAAATATAAAAATAAATGTAGTTTTGTTTCAAGTTAATACTTATCTCTAAAAAATACATGATGTACTTCGGTTTATATTAACTTGATCGATTTGGTCAACTTGTAAAATTCAGGGATTTTCCAGTACAGCTTTTAAAGTGGCACTCATTGATGTTAAAAGGCATTTCGTAGATAAAGAGACCGAGTTTTAATACTGGATCCGTTGTCCCGTTTGAAGGGTTATATTTCTTTTAAAATAAGTAAGAAAAGAACTACATAACGAACGCGTAAATGCGCTCATCGCAGTCACTAACTCTGAGCTTCCTCCTTTAGACGCGATGAACGAGAAATTCTCTTCCGAATATCAAAGAGACAAAGAATTGGCTTTTTCTCTTTCTCGCGTTGGAACGATAGTCAGCCCCGAATAAATGAAAAAGCGGTTCCCTTTTATCAGAGAATGTTACAATGTTATAGAAAAGAGAGAACATTTTATTATTTTTTTGGCTTTTTTTTAAGGAGAGGGAACCTTGGTACCGACTTTTTAACTTTCGTTTTTTGATTTTTTCCTCTCTCATTCTACACAATGAAAAGATCTTTCAACTTAAAAGTTCTTTCATTTCTTTTCCTAACTTAAACGTAAGGCAAATGTACAAAAAATAATATGAAAAAATAACCATTTTTGTGGATTTCCTTTTGGCAGAAAATAAAAAAAAAATCACTTGAAGTACAAATAATGCGATGAAATTTGGAAACTTTATGCACTGTTTATGGAGCAGGGGTACTACTAAATTAATTAATCCGGGCCCCTGGTAAAATAATTAATTCAGGCCCTGGTAAAACAATAAATCCCCCAGATATTACTAAATTTTGTTAAACATGAATCAGGGCCCTGGAAAAAAAATCTGGGCCCCTGACAAAACAATAAATCCCCCAGAGAGATGACTAAATTGAGCTAACGCTATTGAATATGGGCCCTGGTGAAACAATAAATTGGGGCCCTTGGTAAAACAAAAAATCCAGGCCCTGGTAAAACAAAATAAAATAAAATAAAAAATCCGGGCCCCTGACAAAACAATAAATCCCACAGAGATGGCTAAATTGAGCTAACGCTATTGAATATGGGCCCTGGTAAAACAATAAATTGGGGCCCTGGTAAAACAAAAAATTCAGGACCTGGTAAAACAAAATATCCAGGACCTGGTAAAACAAAAATCCCCCAGGGTCCAGGGATGACTAACTTAAGCTAGCGTTATTGAATTGGGGCCCTGGTAAAACAATAAATTGGGGCCCTTGGTATTATAAAAAATCCAGGCCCTGGTAAAACAAAAAATCCAGGACCTGGTAAAACAAAAAATCCCCCAGGGATGACTAAATTGAGCTAGCGTTATTGAATTGGGGCCCTGGTAAAACAATAAATTGGGGCCCTTGGTGTAACAAAAAATCTGGGCCCTGGTAAAACAAAAATTCAGGACCTGGTAAAACAAAAAATCCGGGCCCTGGTAAAACAAAAAATCCAGGACTTGGTAAAACAAAAAATCCCCCAGGGATGACTAAATTGAGATAGCGTTATTGAATTGGGGCCCTGGTAAAACAATAAATTTGGGCCCTTGGTGTAACAAAAAATCTGGGCCCTAGTAAAACAAAAATTCAGGACCTGGTAAAACAAAAAATCCGGGCCCTGGTAAAACAAAAAATCCAGGACTTGGTAAAACAAAAAATCCCCCAGGGATGACTAAATTGAGATAGCGTTATTGAATTGGGGCCCTGGTAAAACAATAAATTTGGGCCCTTGGTTTAACAAAAAATCCGGGCCCTGGTAAAACTAAAAATTCAGGACCTGGTAAAACAAAAAATCCAGGACTAAATTTAGTTAAACGTTAATTAATCGGGGCCCTGATCATAAATACGTGCCCTTAGAGACCCGTAATTATTAAATATAGCTAAAGTATTCGGAAAGAAATCGTCGGACAAAGTTCAAACCCCTCGGGGCCAAAAATTGGTATCGACTTTTCACCTCTCGACGGGTATCAACTTGTGTCATATCCTCGCTTTATATAAAATACATTTCATCGATAAAAATATAATTACCAATTCTTAAGAATTTAAAACTAGTAATATTATAAGAGACCGGTTTTTGAACCTGCGCGGTTCAAGATCGTGCATTTTTCCCAATTGAAAATATATAATAATCCAAATATTTTCCTTTCCAGGCCTAATAGAAATTGAATAAAAAATAAACAAGTTATTTCCTTCGAAGGAAAGACGATTCGTTCATGAAAGATACACCAGAAGCGTCTCACGATTTAAATTGACCATCGCCGAATACCAAATTTCACCAAGTTCACGTAGTACATAAAAAAACAGGGAACTTGTAAAAAGATAATCCCCCGCCCTGCAAAATACAAATTATAGATTTAGTGTAGTCGAACTTAGAAAACCGTCATGGGTAGACATGTCAAGATTGGGGAAAAAGTTGGGAATAAAAAAAATGTGGGCATACATATATCGTGATTTCGCGGGAAGTTGGGCCTATATATATAACCAAGAATTAATTTAGGTCAACGGAGAATATATAGCTTCAAGTATAGGCTCTGATTTGTGATATCCTTAAGATATTCCCCGCGTCACTGATAGAGGGAGCTTGGGATGGTACCACAATGTCTCCCCCCCCCCCCTTACCGAAAAAAAAAGGCGGAATTATTGTCCCAGGATAGGCAGAGGGGTGTGGTTATTCTTCCGGCGATCATAAGGTGAACTGCGTTCTGTCCGCGTAGTCTTGGTACACCAGAATATATTCTTGTTACAACGTCTCTGAATTTTGAATGGCACGAAGAGCAAGATTTTTTATATATCAAGCAAGCAACCCCCAATTTATACCCAAAAAAAAGAATCTATTTTTTATTCGAAGTATCATCGTTATAGAACGACAATTTTTAAATAATATTTCTACCTTTTTACGGGTAATTTCGGGAATTCTGATTCAAGGGAACATTCTGTCACGTACAATAACCATCCATTTGAGGACGAAATTAACTCGTTAAAAATATAATAAGTGCTTAATATATAATAAGCCTTTAATATGTTTGCGTAAAAGAAGCGTTTATAGGAAGATGACCCGAGGTGTCATTTTTATCGGCTCCGCGTTTCGACAAATTTGCATAAGCATTTTAATATAAGGGAGTGGACACGCTAAAATAAGGGTTGATTCTGGGTGGGGTGGGTGGATTTGTTGCGGTATATTATGGCGAAGGATGTGTTCTTTTTCAAGGTGTTATTGCGTGTTTACAAATATATTTACAGATTATTAATGTGTTAAGAATAATTTATAACTTTTGATATTTTTCGTTTCATTTGATTTGATTTGAAATGATATGATTTGATTATTTATTGTCGTTTCGTTTTTATTTCATTTTATTTTATTTTATTTTATTTTAGTTTTATTTTCGTTTCGTTTTTATTTTATTTTCGTTTCATTTCGTTTTTATTTTATTTTCGTTTCGTTTTTATTTAATTTTATTTTGGTTTCGTTTTTATTTTATTTTATTTTATTTTATTTTATTTTATTTTATTTTATTTTATTAATTAAATTTAATTACTATTTAATGGTTTAGTTAGCTCAGATTGTTTTAAGAACTTTTTTAAACATTTAAAAAAAATAAAATAAAGGGCGTGATATGTTCGGGTTTTTAAAATAATGAAACTAATCCTATTTTGACAGTTATAAAAATTACATTTGAAGTAATAAATAAATAATAATATATTTGAAATAAGATTAATTACTACTTAAATAATTTTAAAATAATTGCACAAAACAGTCAATAAAAATATATTAAAAAAAATTTACATTTCGTAAAAATTTAAATTTTGTTAGAAACCAAAATAGAATATGTAGAGAAAAATTATTATTTCCGTTCGTGTTTCACGCAAGTGCCATAATAAGAAAATATATACCGAGATTGCAAAAAAACAACAATATTTCAAGTTCAGGCATTCCCTACTTTTGGCCCAGACACGTATTACAAATTACAGGGGGGGGGGCGGGAAACAACCCAAAAATAAGATAACCGAAAAATAAAAAACATGCCAATGCAGCCAAGCGAGGATACGGATAGACGCGAAAGTTGCTAGTGAATTATTAAGTGTAGTCTTTGTTGTAGATTTTCACAATCAGCAGATTCCGTCTTTGAAGGCACTAGAGGGTGAAATCTACGTCTAATTTAAAAGATACGGTTATTTAAAAATGCTACATTTGGTCACAAAACTACCATAAATAAGAAATTCAGCATATATCCGGTGGTTTCGTCGCAATTAGCAAATTCTATCGTACTAAATTATGATAAGGTAAATTAAATATTTTTCTCTCATAAGATATTGTTGTTTCTGAAAGGTTCTACGTGTTTCGGTCACTTCACAACCTCACACCTGCGATTACACCGATACATACTAATTTGTTAGTTTATAGTTTATTTTTTGACGCTAACGTTAATTTTGGAAGGAAGTGGTGTAGACAGGACGTTTTGCCACTTTCAATTAACGATTTGAATTAATAACCGGTATATTTAGATGCCAATTAACACCCCCCATCCCCCAACCTGACGTTCTCTTTAAGCTATGGTCGATGTACTGGTCCCAATTTGATTAAACATTTATTAAAGGAAGTACCAGGGTTGTTCAAAATGCTTTTTTTTTTCAAAATTCAAAATGCAAAATACTTTCTCTATAACTCAAAATGCATAATGTAAAAGGCAAAATACTTTCTCCATAACCCAAAATGCAAAATACTTTCTCCATAACTCAAAATACAAAATGTAAAAGGCCAAATACTTTCTATATAACCCAAAATGCCAAATACTTTCTATATAACCCAAAATGCCAAATACTTTCTCTATAACTCAAAATTAAAAAAAAATTCTCCATAACTCAAAAGGCCAATTTCAAAATATTTTCTCCATATCTCAAAATGCAAAATACAAAATGCATTTTTGAAAATTGGTTTTTCTAAATGCCAAATGTAAAATGGTTTTTGCAGCTCAAAATAAAAATACAAAATGCATTTTGAAAATAGTTTTTCAAAATGCAAAATGTTTTTACAAATGCACTCTGTTTATTTTAGAGGTAATTAGTTATCACAGTTAGTTTGTAATTATAGTTAATTAATTCGTATTTAATTATAAATTATTAGCAATTAATGAAATGGTTTATTTAACGTGCATAACAACAGTACAAATAGTACCAACATGGTTATACACTGGAAAAGGGATAGTTACAAATTAATATGGCTATGCCAATGGCATTGTGAAGAAAATATACAATTTTTAAAATAGATGAATATTTACAAGAGAATATACCAATTTCAGTACTATACATGTTACAAGTATTTTGCATACGTGCTAGAGGCGTGAAGGTAAATTTATTACAAAATGTTATTCTGAGTCGAGTGGCGTGGGTCGGGACATGGAAATTTAAGGAAGACAGTAGTGTCGGGAAGCTAGAGTATTTCAGTAGGCGCCAAATAAATATAATTTCTCGTTTTTTTGCATAGCTCCGTATAGTTTCCATATTCAGGTAGCGTAGCAAATGGTCGTGATCGTAAGGGTGCTTGGGGAGAAAGTATGTATGGACTAGTTCAAGGAATTTTCTTTGAACTCCTTCAATAGCTGTGAGCAGGTATTCCGCACAGCCTCCCCAGGATAACATGTCATATGTTAACTTTTATCGCACAAGGCTGTAATATAGGGTTTTAAAGCAAAATAAGGACTTCAACTCTTTAGCGAGCTTCAGTACACCAAAGAGAGTGCGGCGCGTTCGACCGACGATGTTCCAAACTTGTTCACGGAAATACAGGCCACTGTCGAAAATGATTCCCAGGTCTTTTAGGGTCGTGGTACGTGGTACACTGCTGCCCGCGACCGTATAGTCACTCATAAGAGGTGTTACTTTCCGTGTAAGTGAGATGGTAATGCTTTTGGATCCGTTGATTAGTAGATTATTTTTACCACACCAATCGGCGACGCTGTTTATATCCTCTTGCAGGGCCTGACTATCCTCGGTGCAGCTAACGTTACGGTAGATTTTGTTATCGTCGGCGAACTGCTTTATATTAGAGTGGTGCACCACCTCGGCGAGGTCATTAGCATATATATTATATAGTAGGGGGTCTAGGGAGCTGCCCTGAGGGACCCGCAGCAAGAGGAGCAGGGTTCGATCCCAGCTGGTGGCACTGGGTGAAAACTCGGAACAACTCCTTCCGCGTAGAGTTTGCAAGTTCTCTCCCCACTGTTTAAAGGGGTTTTCCCCCGAGATCTTCGGTTTCCCCTTCCGTAAAAACTTGTTGAGGTTAACGGTAATAGTAAGTGTAGGGAGCTGTTGGCTCGAACGCGTGGCATGCAGGGCTTGTCACCACCCTCCTACGCATTTTAACCCGGCCACCTGAATTAAAAGGCTTCAAAAGTCGCTTGATGACTTAGGCCTAAGTTGGTGCCTTGGGTATTAGCCTAGCTGCTTATTATCATTTATTTATTATGTCAGTGACGCAACCGTTACATTTAATGATATTTTCGCTGCCACGCAGATAGTCTTCAATCCATTTAGCGGCGTTTCCGTGCAGTCCATAGATCTTGAGTTTAGTCAGAAGAAGCGGATGGGATACACGATCAAATGCTTTAGATAGATCAAGGGAGACAACATCCACCTGACCTCGTTGTAAGACGGGAGGCATTACCTCGTTTAAAAATGTGACATGGTTCGTCTCTACCGAGCGCGACTGCAAGAATCCGTGTTGGTGTTCAGAAAAGTTCGGCTTGAACCACTCATATATTTTTTTATGCATTAGTGCGTCGAATATTTTAGCACTCTGTTTATTTTAGAGGTAATTAGTTATCACAGTTAGTTTGTAATTATAGTTAATAAATTCGTATTTAATTATAAATTATTAGCAATTAATAATAATAACGTAGAGATTTGAAAAGCATCCTCGCAGCCATCGTGGGAAATAAAGCGGTGGCGCTGTACGAATGTTCGTCTGCTTCTGAGTAAGTAGCCCACAAAATGCAAAATCGAAAATGCCAAATAGCTTCCTAGAAACTCAAAATTCCAAATATAAAATGTTAAATAGTTTCCTAGAAACTCAAAATGCAAAATGTAAAATGCAAAATACTTTTTCTAACTCAAAATGCAAAAAGCAAAATGGTATTTTTTTTTTCCTTTTTCTATTTTGGATTTTCAAAATGCATTTTGAACAACCCAGGGCTGCGTTCAACAACTATCAACGGAGAAAAACCGTTGAGTTATCGTTGAGTTCTTTTAATCAACGCTACGTCACAAAAAGCTAAAAGTTGTTGTACGATTTATAGTTCGCTGACTTAACGAACAAAATATCATCTGCTACCCCTCCTTTAACTTTGTCGAATGACGTCACGACACCGATGAGCAACGGAAAAAACATCTCGCTCAGCCGATGTTCCCGCTGAGTCTCCGATGATCAACGTGACGTCAAAACCGGAAGTCAAAAAACCCGTTCAGCAAAAAACCGCTTACTGTTGAGCTCAGCGCTGAGCTTTTTTAGAGTTGTTGAACGCAGCCCTGGTAGAAATTCGAAATGTAAATCGTCTCTTAAAACGCTCTACGACTGGTTTTTAACGTAACTAGCGCCAATTACCCCGAATTTCTGTTAAGCTTGGTGACGGGAAGAGGTTTACCGTTCAGTTCATCAACGGTAAATATGGAACTTGATACAACCTTTAACCGATTTCTGTCATGATGGGATCAAACCCATTCATGATTCTCAAAAC